>NC_090652.1:51979296-52279296 GCF_040937935.1 Hyperolius riggenbachi | reverse complement strand
GAGTCACCAGGCAAGTCTCTGCCTTATCAAAAGACTCCATCAACTTCCACCCTCTACTGCTTAGGAATAAACTCTCTGTGGCCAGCATTGCAGCTACATCATAGCAGAGATTCATCATCTTCCTGTCTAATCCCTCCTAGTTTACCATGTGAGAAAACATTTAACCATTGTAACCCTCTTAAGTGTGTTAATAAAAAGGTTAAATAAGTGAACAGTGATGAATTATTTCCTACTAGCCGACCCGCGGCGTACCATACGCCGCATAAGAGGGTAGAGGGCAGGAAGGGGGTACTGGGCACAGCGGCGGGGAGGGGGGTTGGACCCCCCCTCAACTGGGTCCCCCATGTGTGCTGTACCTCCAGCTTAAGCTCAGCAGGAACCCCCTCACCTGGGTCCCCCATGTGCACTCTCCCTCCAGCTTAAGCTCAGCAGGAACCCCCCTCCCCCCCCTGCTTTTGAACAGTAGCAGCCGCAACTATTAGTAAAAGGCAGCGGGCGGGGATGGCTCACCTCTTCTGTGTTCCATCATGCGTTCCACTGTCGTCACTTCCTGCGATGCCGCACACTGTATTGGTGTAATTTGCCTTTTTAAAACAGAAGGAAATCTGCAATAATTCAGCTATAAGTGAACATTTGTGGTTACCCACAATGCACTGCTACTAAATATGCAAATTACCCCTTTGGTAAGCCAAGCAAGCATCCAGAGCCGCTGGTGTATAGCAAGCAATATAGCTTTAAATTTTACACAATCATACCAAACCCACATGTAGACAGCCTGTTTTGGATTTTTGGTCCTCATCAATACATGGCAGAGATTGATACAGCTATATGAGATAGGGCTTGGACCAGTACAAGAGTAACCAAGCAGCTCAGGGTGACCCAAACCACTCAGAATGTATAGGGGGATAAAAGGGACCAAAAAGACCTCCTACTAAAAAAAGCAAAGCTTGGTGTAATTTGCTTTCCTAAAACAGAAGGAAATATGCAATAATTCAGCTATAAGTGATAGTGTTGTCCGGATCATGAACGATTTGGATCTTTGATCCGAATCTCTTTTGTGAGTCGAATCATCCGAATCATCAAAATGAGTGATTCGGATCGCAAAAGGGGCGGGGCCAGGACTGACACGCCCCCTCTCAGCGGGCAGCGGGGTCCTGGAAGCAGAGCAGAGATGGATCGCTCTGTTGGAGGGGAGGCAGCCTTGCAGGGACATGTAGATGAGAGAGAGGGGACATGGGTGCCACTGCCAGATATGTGTAGAGCACACATACTGGCTATAACGTGCTGCTCATTACAGGCTGTCTGTTCCGTAGTTGTGCACAGTGAACACATTGGAAGCTTTTGGCTCAGCTCAGCACAGCTCAGTAACTTTGCAGGCACTGTGATTGCAGCGCAATATGATCCGGCACTCGGCACTAAACAGCTGCACTTCACTTCTGGGAATGCTTTGGGGAATGCTTTCTTTCACTGTGCGACGTTTGCATTCAGAGTATACAGATGAGCATAGAGGTGAAATATATGTAAAGCATATGATTGCAGCATGTGGGTATTGTGTGCAAACAAATATTTATGCTCTCTGCTTCCCTCCTCCCTCCTCTGTCCACTCCCTGCCCTCTGTCCATCTTCTCCCCTTCTCTGTGTGTCCACCCCCCTCCCCTTCTCCTGTCCGTCCACCCCCCTCCCCTTCTCCTGTCATGCTAGTCATTTCACCCCCGAATGCTTCCGTAGTAAAATGATCCGAGATTTGGATCAAAGATCCGGATCTTTTCAATGATCCGATTCGAATCATCCGGATCATTGAAAAGATCCAAACTTCGCATCTCTACCCACAATGCACCGCTAATAAACATGCAAATTATTCCTTTTCACCTGGTAAGTCAAGCAAGCATATAGCTTTAAAGGGACTCCGAGCTCTGAGTAAAAATAAAATTTGAACTTACCCGGGGCTTTCTCCATCCCAGCCCTGATCGGGACGTCCCACGCCGGCCTCCTGGCTCTTCTCCCGGCGGCTGTCCGCATAGCGCGGACAGGCCAGGCCCCCGGGCGACACTGGCGAGTGTCGGGGCTTTTTCTTCCCTATACGTCACGAATGACGTCACACGCCGGCCGCCGCGCGTCATGACGGCGGCCGGCGTGACAGCACGGCGCATGCGCGGTTTAATCGCGCATGCGCCGTGCTGTCACGCCGGCCGCCGTCATGACGCGCGGCGGCCGGCGTGTGACGTCATTCGTGACGTATAGGGAAGAAGAAGCCCCGACACTCGCCAGTGTCACCCGGGGGCCCGGCCTGTCCGCGCTATGCGGACAGCCGCCGGGAGAAGAGCCAGGAGGCCGGCGTGGGACGTCCCAACCAGGGCTGGGATGGAGAAAGCCCCGGGTAAGTTCAAATTTTATTTTTACTCAGAGCTCGGAGTCCCTTTAAATTTTACACAGCCATATCAAACCCACATGTAACAGCCTATTTCAGACTTTTGGTCTTCATCAGTACATAGCAAGGACTGATATGGCTGGATGAGATAGGGCTTGGACCAGTACAACAGAGTAACCAAGCAGCTCAGGGTGACCCAAACCACTCGGAATGTTTAGGTGGATAAAAGGGACCAAAAAGACCTCCTACTAAAAAAAGCAAAGCTTGGTGTAATTTGCCTTCCGAAAACAGAAGCAAATCTGCAATAGTTCAGCTATAAGTGAACATTTGTGGTTACCCACAATGCACCACTACTAAATATGCAAATTATTCCTTTTCACCATTGGTAAGTCAAGCAAGCTGTTTTACACAATCATGTCAAACCCACATGTAACAGCCTATTTCAGACATTTGGTCCTCATCAGTACATAGCAAGGATTGATAAGGCTGTATAAGATTTGGCTTGGACCAGTACAGCAGAGTAACCAAGCAGCTCAGGGTGACCTACTAAGAATGTATAGGAGGGTAAAAGAGACCAAAAAGCCCTTCTACTAAAAAAAGCAAAGCTTGGTGTAATTTTCCTTCTTAAAACAGAAGCAAATCTGCAATAATTCAGCTATAAGTGAACATTTGTGGTTACCCACAATGCACTGCTACTGAATATGCAAATTATCCCTCTTCGCCATATGGCACTACATATTCTTCTTGCTCGGACCAGCCCCTTCTTCTTGCTTGGATCGGCCCTGGGGGCTGGGCGATACTTCTTCTTCTTGCTTGAAGGTTCAGGCACTTAGCCTATTATATATATAGATAGCAGCAGGCAAGGTAAGTTGATGATAGATAATGATGTTGTTAGAATAATATACTGGAGAGGGTGTAGGAAGTGAAGTGGACCAAAAATTGTGCCTCAAAATTTGGATGCACTATGCACTGTCATAGGTCATAGAGTGAATTCTCTACTGACAATGATACAGTTTGGAGCTATGATGGGGCATTATACGTTGCATGCATTCTTTTTTTTTGGGGGGGGGGGGGGGTTATTAAGTATGAAACTCAAATATTCAATCAAATGTTTTATTGGCTACTTGAGTAGAGTCTCTGGTAGTCTTGTAAGAATTTTCTCAAACTTCCGATGATTCCACAAATTTTCAGTGCACAGCCTCCCCCTCTCCCCAAAGCCCTTGTCCATATCATGGATGAGAAGCTCATCCTCACCTCCAGGGCCCAGGAGGATGTATGGCTATTTTCCCCCCAGCTTGTGGGAGTAGATTCCAGGGGAAGGGGTTTCATGGTAGCAGTCTGAGTCCCCTTTAACAAAGGGGTCCAGATGTACATCCCCCAGATGAAATAGGTACAGGGTACTTATGTAAACCTTACTTATTTCCAGAACGAGTTACAGCTAGATTAAAACAAAACCACAAATAAAGTATTTTATCTTAATTAGCAATTTAATTTATGAACCTATGCCTATATTGTAAGAAGTGGTTCCATGGCAATATCCTCTATTATAAATATTGATAGATTGCTGCACAGCTCAGACGCACACGATGCTGCTGCCAACACTCACTATGCTATTGTATAGTTTCCCCCTGGCAAAAATCATTTTTAAGTTGACCACTGCAGTTCCCCATTTGTCCTTTAACAGACCGATGGGAAGTCCAGAAAGGGAGATTTTGCAGTAATTCAGACAAGATATGACAAAAGCTTGAATCAGAAATTTTGTGGAGTTGAGGGTCAGTTACAGACACATTTTGGCAATGTTCCTGAGATTAACCACTTAATGACAAGCTGACTTATAAAAACGTCCTTCTAGAGCCTCTTAATGGCTCCAGGACGTTTTTATAGGTCAAACAGTGCTGCTACCGCTGTGCCCGTGTGCATGTGTGCGCTCCCGTTCGTGCACGTGCATTCCCATGCGCGTGCATATGAACATAGTGAGAAAAAAAAAACACCATAAAAAAAATACACCTTTATTTCCAAATAATATATTGTCACCATACTTTGTCTAGGGACATAATTCAAATCTTGTGATAACCAGGACAAATAGGCAGATACAATGTGTGGGATTTATGCACAGAGCAAGTGTTTATATTAAAACTATAGGGGATGAAATTGGAGAAAATGGCCTCAATTCACTAAGCTTATCTCCTGTCTTTAATAACTCTTCTAGAGTTGTTACCATGGTGATAAGGCATGTAGTATTCAGGAAACATTTTACCTCAGGCAAACCTAAAGTTAACTCTTCTGTCTTTAAGTTAACTCTTCAATCCTTAACCACTTGAGGACCTAGGGCTTTCTACCCCTTAAGGACCGGCCACTTTTTTTCCATTCAGACCACTGCAGCTTTCACGGTTTATTGCTCACTCATACAACCTACCACCTAAATGAATTTTGGCTCCTTTTCTTGTCACTAATAAAGCTTTCTTTTGGTGCTATTTGATTGCTCCTGCGATTTTTACTTTTTATTATATTCATCAAAAAAGACATGAATTTTGGCAAAAAAATGATTTTTTTAACTTTCTGTGCTGACAGTTTTCAAATAAAGTAAAATTTCTGTATACATGCAGCGCGAAAAATGTGGACAAACATGTTTTGGATAAAAAAAAAAAACATTCAGCGTATATTTATTGGTTTGGGTAAAAGTTATAGCGTTTACAAACTATGATGCAAAAAGTGAATTTTCCCATTTTCAAGCATCTATGACTTTTCTGACCCCCTGTCATGTTTCATGAGGGGCTAGAATTCCAGGATAGTATAAATACCCCCCAAATGACCCCATTTTGGAAAGAAGACATCCCAAAGTATTCACTGAGAGGCATAGTGAGTTCATAGAAGATATTATTTTTTGTCACAAGTAAGCGGAAAATGACACTTTGTGACAAAAAAAAAAAAAAAAAAAAAGTTTCCATTTCTTCTAACTTGCGACAAAAAAAAAATGAAATCTGCCACGGACTCACCATGCCCCTCTCTGAATACCTTTAAGGGTCTACCTTCCAAAATGGGGTCATTTGTGGGGTGTGTTTACTGTCCTGACATTTTGGGGGGTGCCTAATTGTAAGCACCCCTGTAAAGCCTAAAGGTGCTCATTGGACTTTGGACCCCTTAGCACAGTTAGGCTGCAAAAAAGTGCCACACATGTGGTATTGCCGTACTCCCGAGTACGGCGGTACCACATGTGTGGCACTTTTTTACACCCCAAGTACGCTAAGGGGCCCAAAGTCCAATGAGTACCTTTAGGATTTCACAGGTCATTTTGCGGAATTTGATTTCCAGACTCCTCACGGTTTAGGGCCCCTAAAATGCCAGGGCAGTATAGGAACCCCACAAATGACCCCATTTTAGAAAGAAGACACCCCAAGGTATTCCGTTAGGAGTATGGTGAGTTCATAGAAGATTTTATTTTTTGTCAAAAGTTAGCGGAAAATTGATTTTTATTGTTTTTTTCACAAAGTGTCATTTTGGACTAACTTGTGACAAAAAATAAAATCTTCTATGAACTCACCATACTCCTAACGGAATACCTTGGGGTGTCTTCTTTCTAAAATTGGGTCATTTGTGGGGTTTCTATACTGCCCTGGCATTTTAGGGGCCCTAAACCGTGAGGAGTAGTCTGGAAATCAAATTCCGCAAAATGACCTGTGAAATCCTAAAGGTACTCATTGGACTTTGGGCCCTTTAGCACAGTTAGGGTGCAAAAAAGTGCCACACATGTGGTATCGCCGTACTCGGGAGAAGTAGTACAATGTGTTTTGGGGTGTATTTTTACACATACCCATGCTGGGTGGGAGAAATAACTCTGTAAATGGACAATTGTGTGTAAAAAAATCAAAAGATTGTCATTTACAGAGGTATTTCTCCCACCCAGCATGGGTATGTGTAAAAATACACCCCAAAACACATTGTACTACTTCTCCCGAGTACGGTGATACCACATGTGTGGCACTTTTTTGCACCCTAACTGCGCTAAGGGGCCCAAAGTCCAATGAGTACCTTTAGGATTTCACAGGTAATTTTAGTTTCAAGACTACTCCTCACGGTTCAGGGCCCCTAAAATGCCAGGGCAGTATAGGAACCCCACTAATGACCCCATTTTAGAAAGAAGACACCCCAAGGTATTCCGTTAGGAGTATGGTGAGTTCATAGAAGTTTTTATTTTTTTGTCACAAGTTAGCGGAAATTGATTTTAATTGTTTTTTTTCACAAAGTGTCATTTTCCGCTAACTTGTGACAAAAAATAAAATCTTCTATGAACTCACCATACTCCTAACGGAATACTTTTGGGTGTCTTATTTCTAGAATGGGGTCATTTGTGGGGTTCCTATACTGCCCTGGCATTTTAGGGGCCCTAAACCGTGAGGAGTAGTCTTGAAACCAAATGTCGCAAAATGACCTGTGAAATCCTAAAGGTACTCATTGGACTTTGGGCCCCTTAGCGTACTTAGGGTGTAAAAAAGTGCCACACATGTGGTACCGCCGTACTCAGGAGAAGTAATATAATGTGTTTTGGGGTGTATTTTTACACATACCCATGCTAAGTGGGAGAAATATCTCTGTAAATGACAATTGTTTGATTTTTTTTACATACAATTGTCCATTTACATAGAAATTTCTCCCACCCAGCATGGGTATGTGTAAAAATACACCCCAAAACACATTATACTACTTTTCCTGAGTACGGCGGTACCACATGTGTGACACTTTTTTGCAGCCTAGGTGCGCTAAGGGGCCCAACGTCCTATTCACAGGTCATTTTGAGGCATTTGTTTTCTAGACTACTCCTCGTGTTTTAGGGCCCCTAAAATGCCAGGGCAGTATAGGAACCCCACAAGTGACCCCATTTTAGAAAGAAGACACCCCAAGGTATTCCGTTAGGTGTATGGCGAGTTCATAGAAGATTTTATTTTTTGTCACAAGTTAGTGAAAAATTACACTTTGTGAAAAAAAAACAATAAAAATCAATTTCCGCTAACTTTTGACAAAAAATAAAATCTTCTATGAACTCGTCATACACCTAACAGAATACCTTGGGGTGTCTTTTTTTCTAAAATGGGGTCACTTGTGGGGTTCCTATACCGCCCTGGCATTTTACGGGCCCAAAACCGTGAGTAGTCTGGAAACCAAATGTCTCAAAATGACTGTTCAGGGGTATAAGCATCTGCAAATTTTGATGACAGGTGGTCTATGAGGGGGCGAATTTTGTGGAACCGGTCATAAGCAGGGTGGCCTTTTAGATGACAGGTTGTATTGGGCCTGATCTGATGGAAAGGAGTGCTAGGGGGGTGACAGGAGGTGATTGATGGGTGTCTCAAGGGGTGGTTAGAGGGGAAAATAGATGCAATCAATGCACTGGGGAGGTGATCGGAAGGGGGTCTGAGGGGGATCTGAGGGTTTGGCCGAGTGATCAGGAGCCCACACGGGGGAAATTAGGGCCTGATCTGATGGGTAGGTGTGCTAGGGGGTGACAGGAGGTGATTGATGGGTGTCTCAAGGTGTGATTAGAGGGGGGAATAGATGCAAGCAATGCACTGGCGAGGTGATCAGGGCTGGGGTCTGAGGGCATTCTGAGGGTGTGGGCGGGTGATTGAGTGCCCTAGGGGCAGATAGGGGTCTAATCTGATAGGTAGCAGTGACAGGGGGTGATTGATGGGTAATTAGTGGGTGTTTAGGGTAGAGAACAGATGTAAACACTGCACTTGGGAGGTGATCGGACGTCGGATCTGCGGGCGATCTATTGGTGTGGGTGGGTGATCAGATTGCCCGCAAGGGGCAGGTTAGGGGCTGATTGATGGGTGGCAGTGACAGGGGGTGATTGATGGGTGGCAGTGACAGGGGGTGATTGATGGGTGGCAGTGACAGGGGGTGATTGATGGGTGATTGATAGGTGATTGACAGGTGATTTACAGGTAATCAGTGGGTTATTACAGGGGAGAACAGATGTAAATATTGCACTGGTGAATTGATAAGGGGGGGTCTGAGGGCAATCTGAGCGTGTAGGCGGGTGATTGAGTGCCCGCAAGGGGCAGATTAGGGTCTGATCTGATGGGTAACAGTGACAGGTGGTGATAGGGGGTGATTGATGGGTGATTGATGGGTAATTAGTGGGTGTTTAGAGGAGAGAATAGATGTAAACACTGCGCTTGGGTGTTGATCTGATGTCGGATCTGCGGGCGATCTATTGGTGTGGGTGGGTGATCAGTTTGCCCGCAAGGGGCAGGTTAGGGGCTGATTGATGGGTGGCAGTGACAGGGGGTGATTGATGGGTGGCAGTGACAGGGGGTGATTGATGGGTGATTGACAGGTGATTGACAGGTGATCAGTGGGTTATTACAGGGAAGGACAGATGTAAATAATGCCCTGGCGAATTGATAAGGGGGGGTCTGAGGGCAATCTGAGCGTGTAGGCGGGTGATTGGGTGCCCGCAAGGGGCAGATTAGGGTCTGATCTGATGGGTAACAGTGACAGGTGGTGATAGGGGGTGATTGATGGGTGATTGATGGGTAATTAGTGGGTGTTTAGAGGAGAGAATAGATGTAAACGCTGCGCTTGGGTGGTGATCTGATGTCAGATCTGCGGGCGATCTATTGGTGTGGGTGGGTGATCAGATTGCCCGCAAGGGGCAGGTTAGGGGCTGATTGTTGGGTGGCAGTGACAGGGGGTGATTGATGGGTGATAGGTGATTGGCAGGTGATTGACAGGTGATCAGTGGGTTATTACAGGGAAGGACAGATGTAATTGATGCAATGGCGAATTGATAAGGGGGGGGGTCTGAGGGCAATCTGAGCGTGTGGGCGGGTGATTGGGTGCCCGCAAGGGGCAGATTAGGGTCTGATCTGATAGGTAACAGTGACAGGTGGTGATAGGGGGTGATTGATGGGTGATTGATGGGTAATTAGTGGGTGTTTAGAGAAGATAACAGATGTAAACAATACATTTGGGAGGTAATCTGACGGCAGGTTTGCGGGCGATCTAATGGTGTGGGTGGGTGATCAGATTGCCCGCAAGGGGCAGGTTAGGGGCTGATTGATGGGTGGCAGTGACAGGGGGTGACAGGGGGTGATTGATGGGTGATAGGTGATTGGCAGGTGATTGACAGGTGATCAGTGGGTTATTACAGGGAAGAACAGATGTAATTAATGCACTGGTGAATTGATAAGGGGGGGTCAGAGGGCAATCTGAGCGTGTGGGCGGGTGATTGGGTGCCCGCAAGGGGCAGATTAGGGTCTGATCTGATAGGTAAAAGTGACAGGTGGTGATAGGGGGTGATTGATGGGTGATTGATGAGTAATTAGTGGGTGTTTAGAGGAGAGAATAGATGTAAACAATGGATTTGGGAGGTGATCTGATGTCAGATCTGCGGGCGATCTATTGGTGTGGGGGGGTGATCAGATTGCCCGCAAGGGGCAGGTTAGGGGCTGATTGATGGGTGGCAGTGACAGGGGGTGATTGATGGGTGATTGATGGGTGATTGATGGGTGATTGACAGGTGATTGACAGGTGATTGACAGGTGATTGACAGGTGATCAGGGGGGATAGATGCATACAGTACATGGGGGGGGGTCTGGGGGGGGGTCTGGGGAGAATCTGAGGGGTGGGGGGGGGGTGATCAGGAGGGAGCAGGGGGCAGGGGGGGGGGATAAAAAAAAATAGCGTTGACAGATAGTGACAGGGAGTGATTGATGGGTGATTAGGGGGGTGATTGGGTGCAAACAGGGGTCTGGGGGGTGGGCAGGGGGGGGTCTGATGGGTGCTGTGGGCGATCTGGGGCAGGGGGGGGGGGAAATCAGTGTGCTTGGTGCAGACTAGGGTGGCTGCAGCCTGCCCTGGTGGTCCCTCGGACACTGGGACCACCAGGGCAGGAGGCAGCCTGTATAATACACTTTGTAAACATTACAAAGTGTATTATACACTTTGTATGCGGCGATCGTCGGGTTAACATCCCGCCGGCGCTTCCGTATGGCCGGCGGGATGATGCGGCGGGTGAGCGGCGCCAGGCGGAGGCGGAGGATCGCGTCACGGATGACACGATCGCTCCGCCCATGCCCCTACAAGGACCGCCGCCATTTGTCTATACGGCGGTCCTTGCGGGGTGCACTTCCCGGCCGCCAATTGTATATACGGCGGTCGGGAAGTGGTTAAAATAACTCCAGAGTTAAAGACAGGCTGTTTATTACCTGCATGTGAAAATAACTACAGAGGAGGTAAAATAACTACAGAGGAGGTAACTTAACTACAGAGGAGGTAACTTAAGGAATGAAGAGATAAGATAACTCTCTCTTATGTGGAGGTAAGTTTTCTCTTGCCTTATTATCTCCAGCATGATCTTAGTGAATTGAGGCCATAGTGTATGTTTTCATGTTTTCCTTGTTTTTCCCTTTAAAATGCATAGAAAACAAAGTAATTACTGAAAACAAATATCAACTCCAAAAACCCCAATTGCTGGTGAAAAAAAACAAGATATAGATCATTTAATTGTGATCAGTAGTAATTAAGCTATTGGCAAATGAAAGGGATGAGCACTGAAAGGTGAAAATCGCTTTTGTCCGTCAGGGTAAAAACTGCTTTAGGGTGAAATGGTTAAAGTGGCATGACCAAGCAGTGCTGGTCGTAATGGAAAAATCTACACTTACGGATCATTACGCGTAATTTTACGCTATTACGCATTACGCAATTACGGTTACGACGTAGGAAATTATCTACGGTTCATCACTGTAATTACGCGTTAACTTACGCAGTTACGTGTAAGGATACCATAATGTAGGTGCTTACACTACGATGTTACGCGTAGTGCCGTAATACCCATTAATGCGTATTTTTTGACGCATACGGACGATGTGTACGCAATAGCCGTCAATGTGACAGCTATTGCGTACACATCATTCGTATTCGTCAACACGTACGCTTATATACTGAAGGGCGGGAGAAGATACTATTGGTTGCTTAGGATGTTGACTGATTGGCTACTCTTAGAAAAGGGGAGTTTTTACGTTAGTAATTACGCGTAAAATTACGCGTAAGTCTTCGTAAAATTACGCATACCTAGCAATTACGGTAGACAGTGTAATTACGATACCACTTAACTCCTTACGCGTAAATAATTACGAGTAAGACCGTAAGTTACGCGTAGCGCTTACACGTAAATTTACATTGAATTACGATACGTAATTACGCTCATGCGTAATTTCAGCCCAGCACTGTGACCAAGAGATCTTCAAGATGTGGGGGTTAAGGGGTGTGCGGTGTCCAGGGAGACACCCAGGCAGTGGATTTGTGAAACAGGAATAATGAGTACAGCATGAAGGGATGGGGAGGCGGAAGTCATAAATGCAGTCTTATCCCCTCTGAGTTTCAGGATTCTGTCTGACATCCAGGTACAGACAGCGGAAAGATCAGAGGGATGAAAGTAGATTTGGGTGACCTCAGCATAAAGGTGGCATTTAAGGACAAATGAGGAGGTGAGTTTTGCCAAGGGAGGAAGTGCAGAGGGAGAAGGATTGAGGATAGAGCCCTACTGGAGGAATTATACAGAGAGGAGGGAGAAGAAGGAAAAGCATTTGTTAAGCGATCAAAAATATATGGAGAGTTGGTTCATAAGTATTCCTATACCCATTTCACCTGGGGTAGGACATACTGGACAGTGCTGCTCATCAGGATTCCGGATATCCGGGTAACCCGGATAATACGACCTTTTTCAGCTATCCGACCGGATTCGGATTCCGGATACCTGGGCCCAAATCCGGAATGCAAACCGCGGATATTTGGTTGCATGCCCAGATATCCACGGATATCATGCGGATATCCGGATCCGGGTACTGTTACCATGGAGATGACGTCCGTGACGTCATTCAGCCAATCAGAAGGATCCCAGCCTAAGCCCAAGCAACCAATCACAGAGGGGAACCTTGGCCAGTCCCTCCTGTATATAAGGAGGGGGCCATGACGAGAAAATCTTGTCCTTGCTTTGTGACTGCACATTGAGAGACACTCCAGTGTGTTTGGCTGAAGCAAGTGCATTATCTGAGTGATAAACCCAGCGTTTTTACACTTAAACACCTTCTCTACACTATTGTTTTACTGTGTTGTAGTTAGCTAGTCTGTGTATAGTTTGTTAGTGTCAGTCTGTCAGTCAGTCTTTCAGCTGCAGCAGCTGCCTGCTAGTTAGGTCCTGTGTCTTTGTCTGTGTGTGCTGTGTGTGCACACAGTCCAGGCCCCTTGCTGCTGGCTGGCCTGCTATTAGCCTTAGAAGTTACACAGTATAGGTAGGTAGGATTACTGTGTTATATTGTGTAATTAATGCAGTGCTATTAGTTGTTAGGCCTGGAACACACCAGAGGAGTTTTTCTGAGCGTTTTGAGTTTTTAAATCTACTGCTAATGTTATCCTATGTGTCTGTGCACACTGGAGCAGTGAGGTTTTGTAAAAAACCCCATAGCATTACATTGGGAAGAGCTTTTAGAGGTTTCAAAAGCTCTTCCCAATGTAATGCTATGGGGTTTTTTACAAAACCTCATTGCTCCAGTGTGCACAGACACATAGGATAACATTAGCAGCAGATTTAAAAACTCAAACCGCTCAGAAAAACTCCTCTGGTGTGTTTCAGGCCTTAGAGAGTGAGAGTGGTACTGTGTTAGCTGCTACTACAGATTATTGCAGTGCTGCTGTGCTGCTGACTGAGCAGTGTCAGTGTGTCTTGTTGTACTCTGCTGTCTGTCGCTCCGTGCTTATTCACAGTCCAAGTCCGCCGCTAATAAAGTACAAGTACCCCACACATCATCTGTGACGTCATCAACAGTCTTGTAATATGTCTGGCACTGGCAGCTGGGGGAGGGGCAGCAAGGCCAAGAGGAGAGGGAGCAACATTGCGGCCTCCATCAGCAGTTCTGCCGCATCAGACTCCATTCCGCCGCTACCCACTGGCCGTCACGCTGCAGAGACACAGCAGCGTGTTGTGGATATTTCAAGCAGGGTCAGCGGCGCAAATTGAAGGAGAAAGACGCCATGCCTGTGATGCAGCTGATGGTGGATGATGAGCAGGCCACCACCAGCCCTAGAGAAAATATTGTGGATGTCTTTGGGGAAGAGTCTGAGATGGTGACGGTGATTATTGGGGGGGAGTCCATCCATGATGTGTCAGCAGAAGAGGAGTTTGGGGTGGGCTCATCATCCCAGCAGTTGTTTGAGGAGGGGGAGTTTGAGCTTGGTGATGATGAGGTGAAGGACCAGGACTACCATCCACTGGAGGGGGATGTCAGCTCTGACTCTGAGGAGGAGGATTCAGTGGTTCTGGCATGCAGGATCAGCATTGCAGGGATTGGCAGGAGCAGCAGTGGGCATGGAATGCGTGACCCACAGCCTGCTGCTCCATCTGCCAGTGGCACTACTACCACCAGCCGCACCACTCAACCCCAGGTCCCAACCACCACTGGGAGAAAATCAGCATCAGCATCCCATTCTGAGCGACGTAAGGGCAAACTGCAATCCCCAATATGGCAGTTTTTCCATCTGCCCTCACTTGATAGCAAGTTTGTAACTTGCAATGTATGCCATGTGAAGATGAGCAGAGGGTCTAACCCCTCCACTTATGGCACCTCCAGCTTCATCAACCATCTGGCCTATAAACACCAAATGGAGCATTTGGAATTCAAGAGGCACCATAACCTCAGAGCACCATAACCATCTTTGCCACTCCTGCTGACACTGAGGCCTGTTCAGGCAGCCAGTCCTCCTCAGTGGTCTCCTCTGCTCCCTCCTCAGCTTCCCACGCAAGCCAAAAACGCCACCACCACCACTAGACCCTGCTGAGTGACTCTTTTGTGGTCAGGGCTCAGCCTCCCGGCAGCCGTCGCATACGCCAGCTGAACAGCTTGCTTACACGGGCCATGTCCTTCCAGCTCCTCCCGTACTAATTTGTGCAGGAGGGGAGCCAGATGCGTGCGCTCCTGCAGTGCACAGCACCGGATTGGCCAATCCCCAGCTGGCACTACTTTGCACGCACGGCCATCCCAGCACTGCACCGCTTCGTGAAGGCCAACGTGGAGCGTGGGCTGGATCATGCGGTGGGTGCGCGCATCCATGTGACCATGAACTCATGGTCAAGCCAGTTTGGAACAGGCCGGTACCTCTCTTTCACCGCACACTGGGTCAGTTTGGTGGAAGGGGGTGAGGAGGGGACAGGAGCAACATCACCCCAGTGAGTGGTGCAACCCCGCAGCAGGGTCAGGGGAAGTGCAGCAGGTTCCAGCTCCATCCTCCGGCAAACCCACGGCCAAACACCCCCGCATCAGCAGCAGCGTGAAGGCCCACCACTGCCAAGCGCTGCTGCAGATGGTCTCCCTGGGGCAGAACAAGCTTATGGCAGACCACATCCTGGCCAAGCTCCAAGAGCAGGAGTGGAGTTGGCTGACCCCCAGAGGCCTCAGAGTCAGAGAGGTGGTGGCCGACAATGGGGCAAACCTGGTTGCCGCCATCCAGCGGGGAAACCTCACCCACATCCCCTGTCTGGCCCACGTCCTAAACCTGGTGGTGTGGTGGTGCAGAAATTCCTGTGCACCTGCCAGGGGATGGACACTCTTTTGGGAGTGGCAAGGAAAACAGTGGGTCATTTTCGCCGCTCGGGTGGTGCCACAGCGTCCCTGGAAGCTGTGAACCTACCACGGCACCAGCTCATCATAGACGTTCCAACACACTGGAATTCCACTCTGGCAATGTGTGAATGTCTGGTTGAACAGAGGCGGGCTGTCAACCTCTACCTGGCCAAAGCCACCATGGAGGCCAACTTGTCCGGGACCGGCACCACCCACCTCCCGGACATCATCCTCAGTGCTGATTGAGGAAAAATGCAGCTCGTGTGCTTGGTGCTGGCACCCTTCCTGGAGGGCACCAACATGGTCAGCCAGGACCATGCGTCGCTGTTGGAGTGGGTGACCATGGTGTGCATGTTGGAAAAGGCCTTCGATGCTCTGCTGGAAGTGAGAGAGGAAGCCTTGATCCAGCAGGAGCAGCAGCATCAACCTTCGCAGTCCACCTCTGTGTGGCAGGAGGAGGAGTTGGAGGACTTGGAGGAGTTGGAGGTCCCTGACCTTGAAGAGGAGGGGGCACAGCGGAGTTGCAGTAGTGCGGGGGTGGAGAGAGCAGGATGAGGCTCCGGAATCAGAGGAGGAGGACAGCACTGTCAGCAGGGCAGAAGATGATGGGTTAGCAGAGATGGCAGCCCTCTTCCCCATGGCAGCGCACATGCTGCAATGCCTGTGCAAAGACCCAAGGGTGAAGCAGATGCATGCTCGTGAGGACATCTGAATCACCCTGATGCTGGACCCACGGCTGAAGGGAAAGCTGGCTCAGTTCCTGCCTGTAGGAGGAGACCCTGTGCGCCGAATCAGGGACTTGCAGCGGATTCTGGTTTGGCGTTTGGAGGAAGCCTTCCCCCAGACTCCCCCCTCCCTGCTGTCACAGTCCAGCCAGCACAGCAGCAGATGCCTGCATCCAGCAGCAGCAGGCGCCCAACAAACCTGCTGTCACAAAGGCGCTCTACGCCACGCCAGTACTGCTGCCTACAGAGGAGGTGCCTGCAGCAGCATCCGGCTATCAAAGCCAGAACCAGCACCTGACCCGGATGGTGGCCGACTACATGGGGTCCTACAGCGGGATTGACACCAACACCCCTGTGGACCCCTTGGAGTACTGGGTCAAGCACCTGGATATCTGGAGCGAGCTGGCGCAGTACGCCCTGGAAGAGCTGTCCTGCCCGCTTTCCAGCGTGATGTCAGAAAGGTGCTTCAGTGCGGCCGGTGGCGTGGTCACTGAGAAGCGCTCTTGTCTGTCCACCCACTTTTTAAAAAATGAACCAGGCTTGGGCGGTTGGTGAGTTCCTGGCCCCTGTTGTTGGCAAGAAGGGGAAATTAAGTGGCTGAGTGGGAATCACTATGTCTGCTTCACCACGCTTTACCACCACAACCTCCTGACTCCATCTTGATTAAGCCAGGTTCAAATTTTTTTTACAGCCATGGTACCAACACACTAAGTGCCATGGTGAACTACGTAAACACAATAGCTGTGTAATTTTTTTGGAGGTGTCTGTGCTGTCCGAGTTGTGGGGACGCCCCAACTGCGGCAGTACGACCGCTTCCTGGAACCTCTCCTTTTTTAATGTTTTACCTGTGCCATGGTACCAACACTAGGTGCCATAGCGATTATATGAACACAATAGCTGTGTAATTTTTTTGGAGGTGTCTGTGCTGTCCAAGTTGTGGGGAGGCCCCAACTGCAGCAGTACAACCGCTTCCTGGAACCTAGTCCTGATGTTAATTGACAGCCATTTTTTGGGGGGGAGGGGGGGGGATTTTAAGTCCCCACATCATCAATTAGTGTTTCCCTTTACAAAATAATGATGCTACATGCCTCATATACCATAAACAACGTTTTTAAAGCAATTTAAAGGCCACTTCCGGTTTTTCATCCGGATATCTGAATCCATCGGATATTGCGGTCGGATATACGATTCGGATTGGAAAATTTTTAATCCAGATATCTGACCCGGATCGGATAGAGGTGTATCCGGATCCGAATTAGTTCCAGATAGTGAAAAGTGGTATCCGAGCAGCACTGAAGTGCCCTTGTTAAAGGGGACCCTCTGGAGCTACTGTAAATCCCCCCTGGTTCCTACACTGATAGGTTTTGGAGGAGGGGGAATTTTCCACCCCTCTCTTCCAGAATTCTGGAGCAGCACCGAGGTGGACCGGGGCTGCGGCGAGGAACTGAAACGGCTGCTAGGGCTGGAAGAAGCCCCAGGTGAGTAAACCTAAATTGTTGCCCCTGGCCTCGGAAGTCCTTTAAGTGAAATAGGCCAGAAATTCCTCAAAAAGTTAGGATATCAAAATAATTCCACTTTGCTGCATGACCGATCTTGAAATTCTCATCCCATGCCCATAACTGAGTAGGTTTCATGCTGTTGGTTTATAGATGCATCATGGCAAAACAAAATTCATGCGCTTGCAGTGCACAACTGATTTTACTAATCAAGTGCAAGACATTATTGCTGCTAAATTTACTTTTGAACATTTACATTGACTTAAGACTATAGCTTACCTTTTCTTAGCTTAAAAACGTATGGAACGCGTACATTTGAATACGGCGCTGGTAGACTTGGGCGCAGGATCCAGCTGTTAAATGGCTGGTCCTGCTTCTGCACAAGTCCGGGCCGTGCTAATTACTATTCCCCCTCCAGGCCGACATGGATAGTGGGGGAATGAAATAATTCGGCTTCCAGCGATTGCTGGAGGCCGAATTATTGTGGTTTTTAAACAACTTCGGCTCCGTCTTCTGACGGAGCCGACCTTCCTCACTGAGCGCCGCTATAGACTGATTCCCATTACAGTCTATGGCGGCGCTGGCTGTGCCCAAAGCTAGCAGCGCTGAAAAGCACTGCTCCGTATGGAACAATTAATTTCCCCTACTGTTTCTCAGAGGGGCTCATGTTCTAACTTCCCTACCAAAATCTTGAGCCAGTTTGAATTAAAGCTTTCCAGCCTACCTCAGTTATCTGTCACTGACGGGGATCAGCTGATGTTGGATAAGTGTGCTTTCTGGTTGCTCAATGTTAAAAATAGTCCTAGCTAATACTATACCCAGTCTATATACATTCCATGAACTCTGTATTACATTTTTTTTTTCCAACTGTAACGATCGGTGTAACACAGAGAGGGTCTGATTATTGGTGATCTGCAGTATCACCAAGAATACAGATATATACCCGATTATTGGTGATCTGCAGTATCACCGACAATCAGATATATCACTAACCTCTGGACACCGGAGAGATATGAGTGTTTTGGTGCAACAGCAAATACTTTGAGAGCAATACTTGGAGAACAGGTATCAGAGCAGTAGGCTATACTGCGAAAGAGAACAAGTGCCTTCCAGTAACCTGAGAATCTCCCGAAGGGAGGAGCCAGGCCAGGAGATGGAAGCACCAGAGCATTAGTGACACTAATAGGAGAGTGTCACTAATGATCTGTGAACTATCTCTAAGGTGGGGAGATAGCTCTCTAGGTCGGGCAAGCCAGGTCGGCAACACACGGACAGATAAGTGCAAAGACAGGAGACAGATTCAGTAATCCTAAGACATGCAGAGTTTGGCAACAGGTAGACAGAAATAGCGAGGTACCAAATCAGTAATCAGAAGAGTGGTCAGGAAAGCAGAATGTCATAACAGATAATAAACAATGCCTAGTCTTGGTGTGAGCTCCGTGATCATCAACACCCTGGAACTAGTCTGAAGTATAACAGAATGGTAATACAAGTCCCTAATCTGGGTGTGAGGTCCTTGATCATCAACACCCTGGAACTAGTCTGAAGTATAACAGAATGGTAATACAATTCCCTAATCTGGGTGTGAGGTCCTTGATCATCAACACCCTGGAACTAGTCTGAATAAACAACTGGTAACACAGAATCTAACAAAAGGTCTGAGTGCTTCCACGTAGTCAACCAGTGAATGACCAGCACCCAGTATATATAGCCCAGCGTTCTCCAGCGCCTCCCCTAAGTGCCGGACCAATGGGAACTGGTTAAATCGTCAGCTGACCGGCTTGGTCAGCTGACTCCCTTCTGGCTGTCATAAAAGTTCTGCCTCTCAGCGCGCGCGCGTCCTTCTGAACCTGTGTGGACTATCAGTCCCAGCCATGTGTTGTGTACCACCCGCCGCACTGGACGCGGAACCAGCCGCACCGCTATCAGGGCATGCGGCGGTTTCTCCGCGTTCAGCCATAATGGTAGATGTAGGCCTATGCGTGCAAACCACCGCGTTGGACGCGGAATCAGCCGCCTTGTTCTGAACACACGCGGCGGCTTTTCCGCGTTTTCTCACACCAACGTTACATTTTTATTGAAATTTTTCATCATTATACAGCAATATAACAGTATAATAATATGCTCAAAGAAACAGTAATCAATAGCATCATATAATATAACATAGTGCTGGAACTGGATCTACAAGACAATATTGGATAGTATATCTACCTTTTGGCATTGCCAAGCTAAACCCATCATATTCATAAATGTCTGAGATCACCAGTATTTAGAAACCACAACTTATAGCATAAATTTAACATTTGTATACAGTGCAGGTTATGCTTGAACATTAAGAGATGAAACCCCTTGTATAATTAACTGACTGCTATCTCTATAAAACCGCCCTGAAGAGAGTGAAGTAAGGAAAAAACAAGAAATTATCAGACCAAAGATCCTGTGATGTTAAGTTCCTGATACCCCTTAGCTAGAGCATTTTAATTTGACTGATGGCAAATACTAAAGATACTGTTGAAATTATTGTTAGGGTATCTGTCTCCTTTATTAAAATTCATCAGGTATACACATAATAAATGTAGTTTCAATCGTGTTATATTTACTCCTCAAGATATACTCTAATTTCAGGTTATAATTAGAGATGTCGCGAACCTCCGATTTTCAGTTCGCGAACCTTCGCAGAGAGTTCGGTTCGCGAAAAAGTTCGCGAACCGCAATTAACTTCAATAGGGAGGCGAACTTTAAAATTTAGAAAATTTTCTACTGGCTGAAATAGTCCCCTCCTCCCTGCACACCTTCTACGTATTCCCTCCTCCCGGAGGGGGGAGGATCTCATCTGCCAGGGAATTCCAGTGTTTCAAAAACCAGCTTACATACCGTGACTGGGATTTGAACCCAGGTCTCAGAGTATGGTAGGTAACTAACACATCCATTATACCACCAACACTACTAGCTGAAAGTAGCTGAAAGTAGCTGAAAGTAGCTGAAAGTAGCTGAAACTAGCCTAGCATGTACCATTTATGCTCAATGCAAGAGAAAAATTAGACAAGACAAATTACATTTATATCACACTTTTCTCCTGGCAGACTCAAAGCACCAGAGCTGCAGCTACTAGGGCACGCTCTATAGGCAGTAGTAGTGTTAGGAAGACTTGCCTAAGGTCTCCTACTGAATAGGTGCTGGCTTACTGAACAGACAGAGACAAGATTCAAACCCTGGTCTCCTGTGTCAGAGGCAGAGCCCTTAACCATTACACCATGCAGCCACTGCTTACGGATATGTAGCCAGACATGGCCTTGTCTTTTGTGTTCAACAGTTGTCAAGAGAAAAATTAGACAAGTTAACAGTGTTAGGAAGACTTGCCTAAGGTCTCCTACTGAATAGGTGCTGGCTTACTGAACAGACAGAGACGAGATTCAATCCCTGGTCTCCTGTGTCAGAAGCAAAGCCCTTAACCCTTACACCATGCAGCCACTGCTTACAGATATGTAGCCAGACATGGCCTTGTCTTTTGTGTTCAACAGTTGTCCAAGAGAAAAATTAGACAAGATAGCAGTGTTAGGAAGACTTGCCTAAGGTATCCTACTGAATAGGTGCTGGCTTACTGAACAGACAGAGACGTGTAACGATCGGTGTAACACAGAGAGGATCTGATCATCGGTAATCTGCAGTATCACCGAAAATACAGATATATACCCGACTATTGATGATCTGCAGTATCACCGATAATCAGATATATTTCTAACCTCTGGACACCTGAGTAATATGAGTGTTTGGTGCAACAGTAATACTTTGAGGAGAGCACCCGTATAGAGGGTGCAAGGCAGTAAGAGATACAGCTCAGAGAACAGGTTCCTTCCAATGGTCTGATGCTCCCCAAGGGGCGGAGCCAGGCTGAGAGTGGGAAGGACCAGAGAGTGAGTGACACCAATGGTGAAGTGTCACTGACAGGTCTGTGAACTATCTCCAAACAGGGAAGATAGTTCTCGAGGTCGGACAGGCCAGGTCGGCAACAGACAGACAGATCAGATACAGAGACAGGAGACAGATTCGCAATCTTAAAGAGGAACTCCAGTGAAAATAATGTAATAAAAAAAAGTGCTTCATTTTTACAATAATTATGTATACATGATTTAGTCAGTGTTTGCTCATTGTAAAATCTTTCCTCTCCCAGATTCACATTCTGACATGTATTACATGGTGACATTGTTACTGTGGGCAAATTATGTAGCTGTTTCTAGCTGTTCTGGCTTTAACAGACAGCTCTAAACAGCCATTTCCTGTCTGTGAACATTGTTACATTGTGGCAGTTTTCCCAGAGTACCGTACGGTACCAGAGCCTCTTGTGGGAGGGGTTTCAGCACAAAATCAGTCATACAGCGCCCCCTGATGGTCTGTTTGTGAAAATCATTATATTTCACATGTAAAAGTGGGTATCAGCTACTGATTGGAATAAAGTTAAATTCTTGGTCGGAGTTTCTCTTTAAGACAAGCAGAGTTCAGCAACAGAGTATCAGATATAGCGAAGTACCAAATCAGAGGTCAAGAGAGTGGTCAGGAAAGCAGAAAGTCATAACAGATAATAACAATGCCTAGTCTTAGGTGTGAGCTCCGTGATCATCAACACCCTGGAACTAGTCTGATATAACAGAGTGATAATACAGTTCCCTAGTCTTGGGTGTGAGTTCCTTGATCATCAACACCCTGGAACTAGTCTGAAATATAACAGAATGGTAATACAGTTCCCTAGTCTTGGGTGTGAGTTCCTTGATCATCAACACCCTGGAACTAGCCTGAAGTAATAACACAGAAAATATCACAGATACTGACAAGGTCTAAGTGCTACCACGTAGTGATCGCAACGTCAGACACCAGAGAAATGACCAAAACCCAGTATATATACACAAGCGCTCTCCGGCGCCTCCCCTAAGTGCTGGACCAATGAAACCTGATAGAATTGTCAGCTGATCGGCTGGATCAGCTGACACCCTTCTGACTGTCATAAAGGCTCTGCCTCTCAGCGCGCGCGCGCGTCCTTCTGAACCTGTGTGGACTATCAGTCCCAGCCACACCAGACATGTGTTGTAATGTATCTGCTGGTTTGAACGCGGGGCCAGCCGCACCGCTGTCAGAGCATGTGGTGGTTTCCCTGCGTTCAGCCATACTGCTAGTGGTAGGCCCATGCGTGCAAACCGCCGCGTCGGACGCGGAATCCACCGCCTTGTTCACTGGGCATGCGGCGGTTACTCCGCGCTCCGTCAGGCTAGTGGATGCAGACCCATGCGCGCAAGCTGCCATGTTGGACGCGGAATTAGCCGCCTTACTCTGAGTACTCGTGGCGGCTTTTCTGCGTTTTTTCACAGTACCCCCCCTGAGGAGTGGACTCCGGACAGCTCCTACCCGGTTTCTCAGGATATAAAGCGTGGAACTCCCTCCTTAATTTATCTGCATGCATGCGACACTCAGTTACCCATGTTCTCTCCTCAATACCATACCCTTTCCAGTGAACTAGATACTGCACTGAGTTCTGTACAACACGTGAGTCTAAAATCTTTTCTACTTCCTACTCAGGTTGGTCATCTACCATCACAGGAGGAGGAGGAGTGGAACCTACATGAACTGCTGGCTTAAGCAGGGACACATGAAAGGATCTTACACCACGCATGCTGGCAGGGAGATCAATGACATAAGTAACATTGTTGATCTTCCTGGTCACTGGAAAAGGGCCCACAAACCTGGGTCCTAACTTGGGCGAGGGCTGTTTCAGGGTCAAATGACGCGTGGACACCCAGACCAACTCTCCTGGCCAGAACTTCCACTCTATGGAACGTTTCTTGTCAGCTTGACCTTTCTGACTTTGAAAAGCCTTCTCCAAATTATTTTTCACGATCCCCCAAATGTTCTTAAATGACTTTTGCCAAGCCTCCAAAGCTGGAAATGGAGTGGAAGCTACTGGCAGTGGAGAGAACTTAGGCAACTTTCCAGTTACCACCTGAAACTGAGAAAATCCAGAGGAAGAGCTTTTCAAATTATTGTGCGCAAATTCTGCAAACGGCAAGAACTTGACCCAATCATTTTGCGCATCCGCAACATAACACCTTAGAAACTGCTCCACTGACTGATTAACTCTCTCAGTCTGACCATTGGTCTGTGGGTGGTAGCCCGACGAAAATGACAGTTCCATGTCCATTTGATGACAAAATGCCCTCCAAAATTTAGAAACAAATTGGACTCCCCGATCTGACACAATGTTTTCCGGAATGCCATGTAGCCGGAAAATGTGGATGATGAAAAGATCGGCCAACTCCTGGGCCGAGGGGAGTCCTTTCAGGGGCACAAAATGTGCCATTTTACTGAGACGGTCGACTACCACCCAAATGACCGACATGCCCTCAGACCTCGGAAGCTCACCCACAAAATCCATGGACAAATGGGTCCATGGTTCACTCGGGGTGGGCAAAGGCTGCAACGTTCCCACAGGTGCCAGACGGGAGGGTTTGATTTTTGCACATACTGCACACTCTCTAACGTACTCCTTGCAGTCAGTTGCCAATGAAGGCCACCAAGCACACCTAGCAACAAGGTCCTGTGTTCTGGTGGCCCCAGGATGTCCAACATTTTTGTGGGAGTGGAACATCTGCAATATCTGGAGACGAAATGGCAGTGGTACAAACATCACCCCTTCAGGCTTTCCTTCAGGGACATCCTGCTGGAAGGGACTTAAAGTCTCCATCCAGTCTTTCCAGGTCTCTGTGGCTGCCAATACTACTCTCTGTGGGATAATAGTCTCTGGGTCTGAGGGCTGTGCTGTCTCTGGCTCAAAGCATCTAGACAAAGCGTCTGCTTTAACGTTTTTACTACCCGGAGTGTACGTAATTACAAATCTGAATCTTGAGAAAAACAGTGACAACCGAGCCTGACAGGGACTCAATCTCTTAGCACCCTCAATGTATTCCAAATTTTTGTGATCAGTGTAAACGGTAATCATATGTTATGCTCCTTCTAGCCAATGACGCCATTCTTCGAAGGCCAATTTAATGACTAGGAGCTCCCTGTTGCCTATATCGTAGTTTTTCTCTGCTGGTGAAAACCTACGAGAGAAATAGGCACACGGGTGTAATCTTCCCTGCAACCCAGAACGCTGAGACAGCACAGCCCCGACCTCCGAGGCGTCCACCTCCACAATAAAGGGATAGGAGGTGTCGACGTGTCTCAAAATGGGTGCAGAGCAAAACAATTCTTTCAAAGTGGAGAAAGCAGCTAGAGCTTCGGAGGACCAGTGGTTGGTATCTGCCCCTTTCTTTGTGAGACTGGTAAGGGGTGCTATGACTGTGGAGTACCCCTTTATGAACCTTCTATAGTAATTAGCGAATCCTAAAAATCTCTGGAGAGATTTTAGTCCCACTGGCTGAGGCCATTCCAGGACAGCAGAGACTTTGGCAGGATCCATAGAAAGGCCCGAGGTGGAAATTATGTATCCCAGAAAAGTGACAGATGTTACCTCAAAAATGCATTTCTCCAATTTAGCATAAAGCATGTTCTGTCTTAACTTGTGCAGCACAAATTTGACATGAGCCCTGTGCTCAGAGAGGTTATCTGAGAAGATTAGTATATCATCCAGATATACCAGGACAAATTTACCCAACACCTCCCTGAATACTTTGTTAATGAGTTCCTGAAAGACGGCCGGGGCGTTACACAACCCGAAGGGCATCACCAGGTACTCGTAATGCCCGTCGGGTGTGTTAAAGGCCGTCTTCCACTCATCGCCCTCTCTGATCCGTAACAGGTTGTATGCACCCCACAAATCCAATTTCGAGAAAATCTTAGCATTGGTGACCTGAGTGAATAAATCGTCTATCAAAGGCAATGGATAGCGATTTTTTACCGTGATTGTATTCAGGCCCCGGTAATCAATGCATGGCCGAAGGCCTCCGTCTTTTTTTTTTACAAAAAAGAAACCTGCTCTGGCAGGCGACCGGGAAGGGCGGTTGAAACCCTTAGCTAAGTTTTCACGGATGTACTCTCGCATGGCCACTTTTTCCGGCCCTGACAAATTGTAGAGATGACCTCTAGGGGGCATACAACCAGATCGGAGATCGATGGGGCAATCGAAGGGGCGATGTGGAGGTAGTTTATCTGCAGCTTTGGGACAAAACACATCTGAAAATTCAGAATATTGTTCCGGTACTCCCTCCACATGAATCCTGGTCTGACCCAAGGTCACCCTCACTAAACAATGATGAAAGCAATGGGCTGACCAGCTTGTTAGCTGACCAGTGGCCCAATTAATCTGAGGGGAGTGAAGGTGTAACCAAGGCATGCCAAGGATGATAGTGGAGGTTGTCATGTGTAACACAAAAAAATGCAACTTCTCCCTATTCAGCACCCCTATAGTGACTCCCACCTCTGGTGTCTGAGACAGAGGACGGCTACATTGCAGGGGGGAGTCATCCACTGCCGTAACCTGGATAGGTGGTGTTACCGGGGTGAGCGGAATACCCAATTTTTTAGCAAATTCGTAATCCATAAAATTAGCCGCTGAGCCCGAATCAACGAAGGCCTCAGTGACTTCAGATTTATCTTCCCATGCAATCGTACAAGGAAGAAGCAACCTTTTATCATCTAGGAATAAAAGTTGTACGCCTAGGGTATTACCCCCAACTACTCCTAGGCAGTAGCGTTTCCCGATTTCTTAGGGCAATTCTGTACTCTATGACCCCCCTCTGCACAATAAAGACACAACTGTTTTGAAATCCTGCGTCTCCGCTCCACCTGAGACAACTTCGACCGGCCAATCTGCATCGGCTCGGGTGGAGGCGAAACGGGAGGAGGTGGAGTCACAGGAGGCGCAGCGTAGGACACCATCTTTACATGATTTCTACCCCGGGTCTGTCTCTGATAGCGTAGCCTACGGTCGATCCTGATGGCCGATGAAATGGCCTCATCAATGGTCTTAGGTTCAGGCTGACTTAACATAAGATCAGAGACCTCATCTGACAATCCTGATAAGAAACAATCTAACAGAGCAAAGGTGTCCCACCTGGCTGATACTGACCACCTTCTGAATTCAGCAGCATACTCCTCGACCTGACTCTTGCCTTGACGTAATAACTTGAGCTTCCGCTCAGAAGTCGAGGCAATGTCTGGATCGTCGTAAATTATTGCCATAGCTTTAAAAAATTAATCTACAGAGGTTAGGGCTAAGTCTCCAGGGGGTAGACTGTATGCCCAGGTCTGAGAATTGCCTGATAACAAAGTCTTAATAAATGTGACCCTTTGGGCCATAGTTCCTGAAGATCTTGGTCTCAACTCAAAGTATGATAACACTCTACTCCTAAAATTTCGGAAATCAGATCTGTGACCATAAAATTTTTCAGGTACAGGCATACGTATGTCTGTGCTAGTAGGAGATCGCACTTCGTCCACAGCCGTCTGGAGGGTTTGTAAAGACCCAGACAAAGCGTCAATTAACGCCCGGTGATTACCCAGCACTTGGTTGATGGTATCCACCGAAGTGGTAAGTGCGCCCAGACGGTCGGTGTGTGCGTCCATTTGCATTTTTTGGTTTGGCGTTCTGTAACGATCGGTGTAACACAGAGAGGATCTGATCATCGGTAATCTGCAGTATAACCGAAAATACAGATATATACCCGATTATTGATGATCTGCAGTATCACCGATAATCAGATATATTTCTAACCTCTGGACACCTGAGTAATATGAGTGTTTGGTGCAACAGTAATACTTTGAGGAGAGCACCCGTATAGAGGGTGCAAGGCAGTAAGAGATACAGCTCAGAGAACAGGTTCCTTCCAATGGTCTGATGCTCCCCAAGGGGCGGAGCCAGGCTGAGAGTGGGAAGGACCAGAGAGTGAGTGACACCAATGGTGAAGTGTCACTGACAGGTCTGTGAACTATCTCCAAACAGGGAAGATAGTTCTCGAGGTCGGACAGGCCAGGTCAGCAACAGACAGACAGATCAGATACAGAGACAGGAGACAGATTCACAATCTTAAGACAAGCAGGGTTCAGCAACAGAGTATCAGATATAGCGAAGTACCAAATCAGAGGTCAAGAGAGTGGTCAGGAAAGCAGAAAGTCATAACAGATAATAACAATGCCTAGTCTTAGGTGTGAGCTCCGTGATCATCAACACCCTGGAACTAGTCTGATATATAACAGAGTGATAATACAGTTCCCTAGTCTTGGGTGTGAGTTCCTTGATCATCAACACCCTGGAACTAGTCTGAAATATAACAGAATGGTAATACAGTTCCCTAGTCTTGGGTGTGAGTTCCTTGATCATCAACACCCTGGAACTAGCCTGAAGTAATATCACAGATACTGACAAGGTCTAAGTGCTACCACGTAGTGATCGCAACGCCAAACACCAGAGAAATGACCTGCACCCAGTATATATACACAAGCGCTCTCCGGCGCCTCCCCTAAGTGCTGGACCAATGAAACCTGATAGAATTGTCAGCTGATCGGCTGGATCAGCTGACACCCTTCTGACTGTCATAAAGGCTCTGCCTCTCAGCGCGCGCGCGCGTCCTTCTGAACCTGTGTGGACTATCCGCCGCCTTGTTCACTGGGCATGTGGCGGTTTCTCCGCGCTCCATCAGGCTAGTGGATGCAGACCCATGCGCGCAAGCTGCAATGTTGGACGCGGAATTAGCCGCCTTACTCTGAGTACTCGCGAGTAAGTCGAGAATCAAACCCTGGAATCCTGTATCAGAGGCAGAGCCCTTAACCATTACACCATGCAGCCACTGCATATGGATATGTAGCCAGGCATGGCCTTGCCTTTTGTGTTCAACAGTTGTCCAAAAAGAACCCCAGATAGCCAGGTAGATTCATCTCTCTCTCTCTCTCTCTCTCTCTCTCTCTCTAGTAGGGATGGTCACCGCTTTCCGCGGAATTGTATTTTTGAGCATAAATGGATTGAGCATAAATGGTACATGCTCGGCTGGCTTCAGCATGTAGTGTTGGTGAGAGAGAGAGATAGAGAGCGAGATGAATCTACCTGCCTATCTGGGGTTCTCTTTGGACAACTGTTGAACACAAAAGACAAGGCCATGTCTGGCTACATATCTGTAAGCAGTGGCTGCATGGTGTAATGGTTAAGGGCACTGCCTCTGACACAGGAGACCAGAGTTCAAATCTCAGCTCTGTCTGTTCAGTAAGCCAGCACCTATTCAGTAGGAGACCTTAGGCTAGTCTTCCTAACACTGCTATCTTGTCTAATTTTTCTCTTGTCAACTGTTGAACACAAAAGACAAGGCCATGTCTGGCTACATATCTGTAAGCAGGGGCCCGCTTGTGTAATGGTTAAGGGCTCTGCCTCTGACACAGGAGACCAGAGTTCAAATATCAGCTCTGTCTGTTCAGTAAGCCAGCACCAATTCAGTAGGAGACCTTAGACAAGTCTTCCTAACACTGCTACTGCCTATAGAGTGTGCCCTAGTGGCTGCAGCTCTGGTGCTTTGAGTCTGCCAGGAGAAAAGTGTGATATAAATGTTATTTGTCTTGTCTAATTTTTCTCTTGCATTGAGCATAAATGGTACATGCTAGGCTACTTTCAGCTAGTTTCAGCTAGTTTCAGCTAGTTTCAGCTAGTTTCAGCTAGTTTCAGCTAGTTTCAGCTAGTTTCAGCTAGTTTCAGCTAGTTTCAGCTAGTTGTGTTGGTGGTATAATGGATATGTTAGTTACCTACCATACACTGAGACCTGAGTTCAAATCCCAGTCACGGTATGTAAGCTGGTTTTTGAAATACTGGAATTCCCTGGCAGATGATACCCTCCTCCCTCCTTTAGGAGGGAGGAGGGAATAGGTAGAAGGGAGGAGGGAGGAGGGGCCCACAAGAGGCTAATTAAAATCTCCCTAGCAGAGTGTGTAGCAGCTGTCCCTTAACTAATTAGTGTAGGCAGACAAGTGAGTCAAATGGTATAAGGATCTTGCTTGGAGGAGGGAGGGGGTGCGGGCCTCCAGCATTGAGAGCAGTGTGTTTTGCAACAATGTGCCTGCTGACTGTGATGTAGAGGGTCAAAGTTTTGCTCAATAGAGCATTATGGTGCAAATCGAACTTCTGGGAAAGTTCGGCTTTGGCAGGTGAACGCGAACCACCGAAGTTCGTCTGGAACCGTTCGCCGGCGAACCGTTCGCAAAATCTCTAGTTATAATTAGTAGTTTGTAATATTTGGCGAGTGAAGTGACATCTAGACTTTTCCACCTTCTACAAATGAGATATCTGGTCATAGCTAATATATGGAAAAACAACAATCTATAATTAAGGGGTATAAGATCCAGACCTATATTTAGCAAGGCTAAATTAGGCGTTAGTTTAAAAGGAGCTTTAAGATTTTTACTAATAGATTTTGAACAGCCGTCCAGGTATAGGTGAGTTTCGGACATTCCCATAGAATATGGAGTAAGGTACCTACAGATCCACAGCCTCTCCAGCATAAGTTTGTTGCAGATGTATCAAAGGAAGTTAACTTACGAGGTGTTAAATAACTTTTTCAGAAATTTTTTTGAAGAGACTCCAAATGTGACAAGCATAATGAATATCTTGAGGCCAGTTGTAATGCGGTATGCACCTCATCCCTAGATATTTGCTTATGTAAGTCATATGACCAACATTTAGATATCTATTAAGTCTTATGTCGTAGTGTTTAGTAAGTTCTTGATACTAGATCGATATACCTTATATCGATATACCTTGTTCAAAGATAATTTACTGTTTAGAAAGAAATATATTGCTTTGGGTAATGTAGGAATGGGGTTCCTAATGATTTTAGCCCAGTGGGCTAACCTTAGGTAAGTAAAAATTTGTTTATCACTCAATTGAAATTTCTGTTTAATCATGCTGAAAGACAAAATGTTGTGATCCGACCATATATTAGATAAGTGGGTAATCCCAGCTTTAACCCATACTGAAAGATCTATGTCCCCTATTAGAGAAGCTACAGAATGCAGAGGGACTTGGAGAGTAGCTTGGTCTTTTTTGGAAATGCTGATATATTTTTTAAGTTGTTGCCAGGCCCGGATTGTGGCAATACATGACGGTTGAGTTAATAAGGGAATTTTCGTATCTAAGAGAATTCCTAACAATATACAGTGGTGTGAAAAACAATTTGCCCCCTTCCTGATTTCTTATTCTTTTGCATGTTTGTCACACTTAAATGTTTCTGCTCATCAAAAACCGTTAACTATTAGTCAAAGATAACATAATTGAACACAAAATGCAGTTTTAAATGCTGGTTTTTATTATTTAGTGAGAACAAAACCTCCAAATCTACATGGCCCTGTGTGAAAAAGTGATTGCCCCCCTTGTTAAAAAATAACTTAACTGTGGTTTATCACACCTGAGTTCAATTTCTGTAGTCACCCCCAGGCCTGATTACTGCCACACCTGTTTCAATCAAGAAATCACTTAAATAGGAGCTATCTGACACAGAGAAGTAGACCAAAAGCACTTCAAAAGCTAGACATCATGCCAAGATCCAAAGAAATTCAGGAACAAATGAGAACAAAAGAACTGTAATTGAGATCTATCAGTCTGGTAAAGGTTATAAAGCCATTATAAAGCCATTTCTAAAGCTTTGGGACTCCAGCAAACCACAGTGAGAGCCATTATCCACAAATGGCAAAAACATGGAACAGTGATGAACCTTCCCAGGAGTGGCCAGCCGACCAAAATTACCTCAAGAGCGTAGAGAAAACTCATCCGAGAGGCCACAAAAGACCCCAGGAGAACATCTAAAGAACTGCAGGCCTCACTTGCCTCAATTAAGGTCAGTGTTCACGACTCCACCATAAGAAAGAGACTAGGCAAAAACGGCCTGTATGGCAGATATCCAAGGCGCAAACCACTTTTAAGCAAAAAGAACATTAAGGCTTGTCTCAATTTTTCTAAAAAAAACATGTCAATGGTTGCCAAGACTTTTGGGAAAATACCTTGTGGACCGACGAGACAAAAGTTGAACTTTTTGGAAGGTGAGTGTCCCGTTACATCTGGCATAGAAGTAACACAGCACTTCAGCAAAAGAACATCATGCCAACAGTAAAATATGGTGGTGGTAGTGTGATGGTCTGGGGTTGTTTTGCTGCTTCAGGACCTGGAAGGCTTGCTGTGATAGATGGAACCATGAATTCTACTGTCTACCAAAAATCCTGAAGGAGAATGTCCGGCCATCTGTTCGTCAACTCAAGCTGAAGCGATCTTGGGTGCTGCAGCAGGACAATGACCCAAAACACACCAGCAAATCCACCTCTGAATGGCTGAAGAAAAACAAAATGAAGACTTTGGAGTGGCCTAGTCCAAGTCCTGACCTGAATCCTATTGAGATGTTGTGGCATGACCTTAAAAAGGCGGTTCATGCTAGAAAACCCTCAAATAAAGCTGAATTACAACAATTCTGCAAGGATGAGTGGGCCAAGATTCCTCCAGAGCGCTGTAAAAGACTCGTTGCAAGTTATTGCAAACGCTTGATTGCAGTTATTGCTGCTAAGGGTGGCCCAACCAGTTATTAGGTTCAGGGGGCAATTTCTTATTCACACAGGGCCATGTAGGTTTTGAGGTTTTTTTCTCACTAAATAATAAAAACCATCATTTAAAACTGCATTTTGTGTTCAATTATGTTATCTTTGACTAATAGTTAATGGTTTTTGATGAGCAGAAACATTTAAGTGTGACAAACATGCAAAAGAATAAGAAATCAGGAAGGGGGCAAATAGTTTTTCACACCACTGCATCTTTAAGTGAGAATTTAGCAAGTTTCTCTTCTATTCGTGCCCAGGATTTTCCTGTTGTGTTTTCCCACCAGAATTTTGATTGGTCTAGAATACAAGCATAGAAATACACCTCTACATCTGGAAAACCTAACCCCCCCCCCCCCCCCCCCATTTTTTAGGGATATGTAAGATATCTCTTTTAATGTGAGATTTTTTTTCCCTCCCAAATAAATTTACCTATCATTCCATTTAGATTGGTAAAGAATGATTTCTTGAGGGGAATAATTACTGATCTGAACAAATAGAGAATTTTTGGTAGTGTTACCATTTTAAATACATTCATTCTACCTGCCCACGAGAGTTCATATTTCCCAAGATAATTTAGTTCTACTTTCAAATCACGTAATAATGGGGTGTAATTAGTGTCAAATAGTTTAGCAGAAGCGTTGGGAATTTGTATTCCTAGATAGGGTACACTTTTCTTCGCCCATGTGAAGGGTTACAACACTGAAATCGTTTTTTTTTATGCTTCTGGTAAGTTGGTATCCGACATTAAAGGATACCACAACTGACATGTGACATGTTGAGATAGACATGTGTATGTACAGTGCCTAGCACACAAATACCTATGCTGTGTTCCTTTTTTTCTTTCTGTGCCTGAAAGAGTTAAATATCAGGTATGTAAGTGGCTGACTCAATCCTGACTCAGACAGGAAGTGACTACAGTGTGGCCCTCCCTGATAAGAAATTCCACCTATAAAATACTTTCCTAGCAGAAAATGGCTTCTGAGAGCAAGAAAGAGATAAAAAGAGGAATTTCTTATCAGTTAGGGTCACACTGTAGTCACTTCCTGTCTGAGTCAGGACTGAGTCAGCCACTTACATACCTGATATTTAACTCTTTCAGAGAGAGAAAGAAAAAAAAGGAACACAGCATAGTTATTTGTGTGCTAGGCACTGTACATACACATGTCTATCTCATTATGTCACATTTCAGTTGTGGTATCCTTTAAGGACTTACTGGCATTGATTTTGTAATAAGATACTTTCGAGAAAGTGTCCAACGAGCTGGTAATTTGGGCCAATGAGCATATAGGATCTGTAACTATTAAGATTAGCTCGTCAGCGAAGAGGCCTATCTTATGGGCCTGATCTCCAATCTGGGCTCCTGCAATTTCAGTGTTACTTCAAATGGACTCGGCAAGGGTTTCCATCAAAAGTGTAAATATTAGAGGAGATAACGGGCACCCTTGCCGAGTACCATTAGAAATAGAAAATGCCTCAGAGAAATAGCCAGAAGCATTGATCTTAGCTGAATGAGTAGTATATAATGTCATAATACCCTTCAACACAGATCCCTGAAAGCCAAACTTTAATAGAGTGTGATTCAAAAAAGACCAATGTACCCAGTGGAACGCCTTCTTCGCATCCAGAGTAAGGAACAAAGAAGGCGTCCCACTGGTCTCCAAACAATGCAAGATGGAGAGCATTCTCCAGGTGCCATCTGTGGAGAGTTGACCTTTGGTAAATCCTATTTGGTCACCTCAAGTTAATGTAGGTAAAATATGCAATAACCTCCTGGCTAAATCCTTCGCATAGAATTTAGTATCTGAATTAAGCAAGGAAATGGGTCGGAAACTAGCAGGGTTGCTAATGTCTTTACCTGTTTTGGGTAGGACCATTATGGTAGCCTCTAGGAACTCTCTCGGAATATGGCCTGTTGTCATGAAGCTATTGAACACCTCTGCAATATGAGGAGATAATGTGTTTACAAAAGCTTAAAAATACTCATTTATAAACCCGTCAGGGCCTGGGGCCTTATTAATCTTGAGACTATTGATAGCATTCAGAATTTCTAGAGGGGTTATTTCTGAGTTTAAACTATGCAGTTGTTCTGCCGATAATGATGGTAGCTTTAGTGATTTTAAAAATGATTGTATTTGAGGATCAGTGGGTTGCGGAGTATTGCTATGATGCTTCAGGTTATACAGGTCATAGTAAAATCGTTGAAATGCCTTCGCGATATCTTTTGGATTAGTGACCCTTTGGCTAGATTTGGGGTCAATTAAAAAGGGAATGTGTGTTTTGGACTGCTTTTGCTTGACTTTTTGTGCTAATAGGGCCCCTGCTTTGTTATTTTGTAAGTAATATTTAGACTTAGTTCTTGTCAAATTGAATTCATATTGGTGAATTAGTAGGGTACGTAGATTTTGGTGTGCTTCAAATAACTCCTCCAGTTGTGTGGAATGAGGATTTTTTTTTTATGAGATCTTTCTAATGAGGTCACTTTTTGTAGTGCTTCTGTTATTTTATTCTGTCTTTGCTTCTTAAGTTGAGCTCCTAGTTTAATCAACTCCTCTAATAAATGCCTTATGGGCACTCCAGACTGTAACCCTGCTAGTTTCCTCTCCACTGTTCCAATTGAAAAAATTCTGGATATTAGATCTAATAAGTTCTTTGTCCTTTTCTGTATATAAAAGTGAAGCGTTTAGCCTCCAAGGTCTAAAGCTATCTGACACGGGACCACAATGCAACGTAAGAGGGACTGGAGCATGGTCTGACCATGTAATCGATCCTATCTGGGCATCAGACACTTTTTGCAACAAAACAGAAAGCAGAAAAAAAATCAATCCTGGTGTAAGACCGATGCACTGCAGAATAGAAGGTTTAGTCCCTTTCAGATCCATGGAGGGCTCCTTGATGTATTAATTTACCCAAGAAGGAAAAATGATTGGAATTAACCTTAACAGATTTTAAAGATGCATTGAGTTGTGGGGCCAAGTAGCTGTTGTAATCTCCTCCATAAATCACCTCCCCCTTCTTTATAGTAGACTAGCTGATTGCCCGGCGTTGCCCGGGTATGTATTTGGCTGGTGTTGACTCCGCCCACTTTTCCTAACCCTAACACACAATGACTAAATGACCTAGTTTGTGAGCTTTGCATTGTTTGGCATCAATAATTTGCATTGAAATGAAACAAATCTGATTGACTGTGGCTCCACCCTCTTTTCTGAATTTGAACCCCAGTCACTCAATGACCAACTATACCAGGTTTTAAGCTAGTGTCCTTAACAGTGCAAGAATGGCAGCAATTGAATATTCCCCTTGAAAAGCAATAAATTAATATGAATTGGCTTTTGTAGGCTCCACCCACTTTTCTGAATATTAATCCCAGTCACCCAGTGACCAACTGTGCAAAGTTTGAGAACCCTGCTGTTAACAGTGTAAGAATGGCTGCAGTTTACATTTTCCCAGTGAAATTTGTATTTGTCTCCGCCGACTGATGACCCAGCATTGCCTGGGTATGTATTTGGCTGGTGTTGGCTATGCCCACTTTTTCTAACAGTAACAGACAATTACTTAATTACTCAATGACCAAATTTGTGAGCTTTGGCATCAATAATTTGCATTGAAATGAAACAAATCTGATGGGCTGTTTGTGTCTCCACCCCTTTTCTGAATTTGAACCCCAGTCACCCAATAAATAACTGTACCCAGTTTGGGGCTTGTGCCATTAACAGTGCAAGAATGGCAGTAATGAAATATTCCCCTTGAAAATCAATAGGTGAATTTTGATTGGCTTTTGTCCACTTTAATGAATAATAGCTGATGAATCGGCATTGCCCGGGTATGTATTTGGCTGGTGTTAGCTCCGGCCACTTTTTCTAACCCTAACACACAAATACTCAATGATCAAGTTTGTGAGCTTTGGGGTCTTTGTCATCAATAATTTGTATATTCTCATAGAAATTAAACAAATCAGATTGGCTGTTTGTGGCTCTGCCCCCTCCGGCATTTGAACCCCAGTCACCCAATGACCAACTGTAGCAGGTGAATTTTGATTGGCTATTATAGGCTCCACCCACTTCCCATAATATTAATCTCAGTCACCCAGTGACCATCTGGGCAAAGTTTGAGAACCCTGCCAGTAACAGTGTAAGAATAGCTGCAGTTTTTCCTAGTGAAATTTGTTTTTGGCTCCGCCCACTTTTTGTAACCTTGACACACAGTCACTCAATGACCAAGTTTGTGAGCTCTGGTGTCCTTGGCATCAATTTGTAATTTACCAGTAAGATGAAACAAATCGGATTGGCTGTTTGGAGCTCCACCCCTTTTCTGAATTTGAACCCCAGTGACCCAATGACCAACTGTAGCAGGTTTGAGACTTGTGCCATTAACAGTGCCAGAATGGCAGCAATTTAAATATTCCCCTTCAAAATCAACAGGTGAATTTTGATTTTCTTTTTAGGCTCCACCTACTTTTCTGAATATTAATCCCAGTCACCCAGTGACCAAGTTTTAAGCTTTCAGGTTTCTGCCATCAAAATTGTGTGAATGGAAGCAGTTTATCCAATAAATAATCTATTTGGCTGTTTGTGGCTTCACCCCTTTAGTGGATTTGAACCCCAGCCACTTCATGACCGACTGTAGCCAGTTTGAGACTTCTGCCATTATTAGTGTAAGAGTGGCAGCAGTTTCAATATTTCCCTTGAAAATCAATAGGTGAATTTTGATTGGCTGTTGTAGTTTTCACCCACTTTCCTGAATATTAATCCCAGTCATCCATTGACCAACTGTGTCACATTTGAGAACCCTGCCAATAACAGAATGGCTGAAATCAATCTAACAAATTGGATTGGCTGTTTGAGGCTCCACCCCCTTTAGTGAATTTGGACCCCAGTCACCTATCAGGCAAGAGGCCTCTGCCATTAACAGTGTAAGAATGGTAGCAATGTAAATATTCTCCTTGAAAATCAATAAGTGGAATTTGATTGGCTGTTGGTGGCTCCACCCACATTTCTAAATATGAATCCCAGTCACCCAGCGGCCCACTATGCCAAGTTTGGGAACCCCACCATTAACAGTGTAAGAATGGCTGCAAATTATATTCTCCCCTGGAAAAAATGTAGTTGTTGGCTCCGCCCACTTTTTCTATCCTTGACATACAGTCACCCAATGACCAAGTTTATGAGCTTTGGGCTTTTGGTATCAATAATTTGTATATTCCCATTGAAATAAAAAAAATCTGATTGGCTGTTTGTGGCTGTGCCGCCTTTCCGAATTTGAACCCCAGTCACCCAGTGACTAACAGTACCAGGTTTGAAGCATTTGCTATTAACTGTGCAATGCTGGATACACACGTTGCGATTTCCCACTCGATCCGTGGGATTGATTGGATCAATTAGATTATTTCCAACATGTTTGATCGGGTTTCGATGGATACTTAATATGCAAAATCGATGGCTGTATCCATCGAAACCCGATCGAACATGTTGGAAATAATCAAATCGATCCAATCGATCCTGCGGATCGAGCGGGAAATTGCAACGTGTGCACCCAGGATAAGAATGGCAGCAATGTAAATATTCCCTTTGAAAATCAACAGGTGAATTTTAATTGGCTGTTGTAGGCTCCACCCACTATCTTCAATATTCATCCCATTCACCCAGTGACCAACTGTGCAAAGTTTGAGAACCCTGCCAGTAACAGTGTAAGAATGGCTGCAGTTTATATTTTCCTATTATTTTTGGCTCCGCCCACTTTTTGTAACCTTGACACACAGTCACTCAAAGACCAAGTTTGTGAGCTTTCAGGTTCCTGGCATCAAAAATGTGTGAATGGAAGCAGTTTATCCACCAGGAAAGTTTGATTGGCTGTTTGTGGCCCCGCCCCTTTAGTGAATTTGGACCCCAGTCACCCAATGACCGACTGTAGCAAGTTTGAAGCCTCTGCCATTAACAGTGTAAGAATGGCAGCAGTTTTAATATTCCCCTTGAAAATCAATAGGTGACTTTTGATTGGCTGTTGTAGGCTCCACCCACTTTCCTGAATATTAATCTGATTCTCGCAGTGACCAAGTGTGCCAAGTTTTAAAACCCTGCGATTAACAGTGTAAGAATGGCTGCAGTTTGCATTTTTCCATTTAAAATGAATGTCTGAAATTTCATTGGCTGTTTTATGCTCTGCCCACTTTTCCTGGATTTGTAACCTCGGTCACCAAGTGACCAACTGTGCCAAGTGTGGGGACTCTGGCTCGATTACTGTGAGAATGGCAGCCTTTTCCATTTTTTCCATTCACTTTAATGGGTGGAATCTGATTTGCTGTTTGTAGCTCCACCCAGGTAAGCAGGGGGGACGCGAGACCCCCAGAACCTATCATCCCAGGTAGTAAGGGGTCTGTGTACCAATTTTCGTTCAAATCGGTCAAACCGTTTTCACGATCCATGAAAACTGACCAATGTTAGGAGCGTACAAGTTCACAAGTGTAAAAGGATGGTCATTAATAGAGCACACAACAATAAGAGATCTGCCCTGTGTATCACGTGTGGTTTCATGGATATCTACATCTAAATCCTTGCGGAAAGATTGTGCCAGATCAGCTTCTCTCCATAGCATGCTTCTTTTTAAATGGAGTGTTCAGACCCCTAACATTTAACAACATAAATTTAAGAGCCATGATCTAAAATACTTATGTGAATAGTGGTATCAGAATTTTGTCGGTTTAATAAGATCAATAAGTGCATGTGGATCTTTGGTGAGAGTACAAATAAACATAAGCAGAACATCCCCATGGAAATACAATTCCCTAGAGGATATAGTAAGGGGACCAGTCCATGACCTTGGATAACGCTCCTCCAAGGATAGTACATGGAACCCAGTTCAGCCATGAAGAAGACAATGAAACTCGAGGCAACTCACTACTTGCGAGTAACCCTGTGCCAGTCCTGTTTCAGCTTGGAGGACACGCTAGAAGATGTAGAGTTGTTGAGATCCTGCAGCAGAGGAATTTTCAGGCTTTGCAAAGCTACCAAACCATTATCCAAAGACGTGATGTTAAACTTATTACCACCATAGGAAAATAGGATCTTAGTCGGACAGCCCCACCCATATGGGATTTGATGATTTCTCAATGCTTTCGTAATGGGGAGTAAGGCTCTGCATTGCTGGGGTGTGGCTTGAGAAAGGTCAGCATACAGTTGGATATGCTGATAAGGCGTGGGAAGTGATCCCTTTTCTTTGATATGTGTAAGTAATGCTTCTTTTGTTTGACAATGACGTCTCTAGGAACCGCATCTGTAAGAAATTTAGGCTTTGGCAGGCGGTGGACCCGATCAATCGTTATTTCAATATCTGACAATGTGGGGAGAGTCACTTTGGTAAGAGAGCAGACATAGCTTCTAAGATCATCATTAGATACTGATTATGCAATGCCCCAAAGCTTCAGATTATTCCTCCTATTCCTATCCTCTGCATCCGCAGCTTTCATCTTTAGCCATGTAATATCTTCAGCTTGAGAGTCCACAGTGTCAACCACCTTATTGTGTTCCTGCGTTAGCTCTGCAATCCTATCTTCTGAATAGGAGACTCTTTCACCCAGGGAACACATGGAGCTTTGTACAGCCTCTGATAGGGAGTTAATCTGTGCAGAAATAGAATCTCTGAATGAGATCAGTATCCCTTTAAGGAACTCCTGCGTAATGGCCTGTTCAGCTGCTGGGAACTGCTCTATGTCAGCGCTAATGTTATGGGGGGAACTTTTGGCCCCGGTTTAGCTTTAGGCCTACCTCCTCTGGTACTTCAGAGTCCTGGAGCTTCTGCAGGGATTTTGCAGGGTTTCTTGAATTCGGGGTGTTTGGGGTTGATGAAGTCCCCTCTGACTCATGCCGCTCTGTGTCCACGGTAAGTGCAGCCTCCCTCTCTGTATTGCAGGGAGACGGAGAGGAATTAGATCCGGCGCCATCTTGGATCATGGCCCGCGGCTTCCCCGCAAAGAAGTCAGACAATTTGTGTGGCCGCATCGCTCCCTTCTTGCGCTTTTTTGTGGCGTCCACCTCCATCCCGCTGTCCTCTGCCATCCTTTGTCCTCTTTCGCTGCTAAAAGTTGCTGCTAAGTATTGCTTTAGACAGGGTGACTCTGGAGCGTCTGGATTATGCGGCCATTAGCTCCGCCGTCAGCCACTCCCCCAACTCTGTATTACATATTAACATACAGTACCTGAAAGTATATTAACCTTGAGGGAGCCATGGGACCCAGTTTTTATTTCTCTCTCTCTTTTTTTTTTTTTTTAAGCACAGCAAAGCCCACAAACAGTCTAAGAAGTTTCCTTTCACTACTGCACCAGCTATTTGTGCTGGTTGGTTAAGACTGCTAGTAAGGCCTTATTCACACTAGAGCATTTGCCCAGTATTTCGGCAAAACGCTCAAACGCTAGCGCTTTTTAAAAGCGCTAGTGTAATGAAACTGTATGGGCCTGTTCTTACTTTGGTGATTTGTGGTAATCGCTGCAAGTCGCCCAAAATCACAAAACGCAAACGCATCGCCTGCACCATTTTCAGGTGATTTCTCGCCGATTGCGTTTCAGTGCTATAGAAGCGCTAAAAGCGATCGTGGCAAAATCACCGCAGTGTTCAGTGATTGTTCTGCGTGAAATCGCGGAAAAATCACTCCTGCAAAACGCCGGCAAAAATCGCAGACGTTTTGCGTTTGTAAGTGTGAATGACGCCTTAGTTGACTTCCAAGTAACCAATATTCTATTAATATATACTGCTAGTAAGATTTAAGCTTTTAAAGTAAGTTAAAGGAAACTCACATACACATGATGGAAACATGAAAACTCCACGGACTGAAGGGAAATGGCAAGCTTTTAAACTTATACTCAATCAATACTGTAGTATGTATATCCCATATGGAAACAAAATGTCTAGGAATAAAAAAAGGCCTCTATGGATGAATAGAAAGGTTAAAGATAAAATGAAGAGGAAAAAGAATGCCTATAAGGTCTTAAAACAGGAGGGGGCGGAGGCTGCACTAAGCAATTATAAGGAGTGCAATAAAAATTGTAAAAAAGAAATTAGGCAGGCAAAGATTGAAGCTGAAAAACAAATCGCTAAGGATATCAAATCTAACCCAAAAAAGTTTTACAAGTACATTAACTCTAAAAAAAGAAAGGTTGACTGTATAGGACTCCTAAAGGATGAGGGTGGGAACTCAATGGTGGATGACCAAGGTAAGGCAGAGTTATTAAATGCTTTTTTTGCTTCTGTCTTCACAAAGTGTTTCTGGCAGAAGCTGAAACCAGCTCAGAGTTTAAAGACAAATAGTAGATTATTACAAAAGACAATCTGTCTTGGCTAGTGGCAAACAGGGTCTTTGATGCTATCTCACAAAATGTGTGAGAGTTTTTGACTTAATTAATGGTTGAAATTTGATAATCCTCTAACATTACCTATCAGGAATTTTCTGCCATGATGGAGGATGTACAGTACATAGTGGAGGGAAAAAATTATCTTGTATTTTTTTGGGGGGGGGCTTCCTACTTATTATTAGGGCAGCATGGTGGTGTAGTGGTTAGCGCTCTCGCCTTGGTCCCTGGTTCAAATCCCAGCTAGGTCAACATCTTCAAGGAGTTTGTATGTTCTCCCCATGGCTTTGTGGGTTTCCTCTGGGGACTCCGGTTTCCTCCCACATCCCAAAAACATACAGATAGGTAAATTTGCTACCCCCTAAATTGGCTCTAGACTATGACACACGATACATACATAGACATATGTCTATGGTAGGGACTAGATTGTGGCCCCTCTGAGGGACAGTAAATGACAAGACAATATACTCTGTACAGCACTGTGAAATATGTTGGTGCTATATAAATACTTAAAATAAAATAATAAAATAATGATTGCCATCAAATGAGTTACCGGTACCTCCAGCACTTACTCAGTGGCTGCAGTACATCTTGTTGGTCACGAGGGCCAAGGCATTTCCAGCTCTGCTCATCAGAAATGTAAATGTAGATAGAGCATTTGGAAATTGTCTCTTCTAACTTCTTTTTATTTGAGAAGTTGGAGTATTTCATTTTATTCACCAAATCACTGAAGAACTCAGAAGTCAGGACTGTCTGCATCCATCCAATACACTCTTCCTTCATTGAAAAGACACCAAACTTGTGTCCTAGTCTCTTTGAAGCCTGCAGGGCAATGTACATGTTATCTAGTGGTCTACTGTGTGGGAAAGAACACTACTACTTACATACATACATTACTTACCTACAGAAATTGACGGTTGGAAATTAGGATAAAAGGGATATCAGTGTTGAATTCAACATTCAGTCATCACATTAATTTTTAAGTATTTAAGCTATTTCTCAAATGTTTAAATATCTTTAAAAACCTGAAACAGCAAAAAATGTGTTGGATGGAATTGGCTTGAATTGTGGCAGAGGAAAGGAAGAACATTGAAGGTATGTTGATTGTGGTCCAGTGGCATAGCCCTTTCAAATAGCTGGTCGTTTTTGGCTTCTACTACCGTGTTTCTCCGAAAATAAGACACTGTCTTGTATTAATTTTGGCTCCAAAAGATGTGCTAGGGCTTATTTTCAGAGGATGTCTTATTTTTTGGGGGAAACACTGGTAGTTTTTCTATGTAAAATGTATATACTGCATGCCATGATGAAACACAGGCAGCATGCACAGAGCTTGTGGTTTGCAGATATTGGCTCTCACTTACAAGAAATTGATTCTGCTGATCATGTGGGTAAGAATCTATTTCTTGCAGGCAGAGAACTCTGTCAGGCTCCCCAGAGCTATGATAGGATACGCTGTGTGTCCTGAGAAGAGGTGAAGTGCTGCTGATGCTTATCAGGATTGATCAGGAGGGTATGGCTCCAACAAAAATACAAATTGTCTGACACATGTACAGGACTGTAGAACTCACAGTATACTGCTGCTCTCCTGTATCCAGGCTTTGTATTGAGCGTGACTTGCTGGTGTCATGTGGGCTGCTGCTAGGTCTTACACTCGGGGGATGTCTTATATTTCAAGCATACTAGGAATTCCTGCTAGGGCTTTTTCTCAGGGGATGTCTTACTTTAGGGGAAACACGGTACCGGTATATCAATTTGGTTTTAAATATTTCAGTTAAGTGTTGTCCTTTGATGTACTGGATAGTCAGACTCCCACCAACATATACCGCTTGTGCATTCCAAGGCAGCCATTGGTAAGTTCAAGCACAAGAGAAGCGTGTTTTGTTTTTGTTTTGTTTTTCTTCCCCAGTGGTAGCATGTCTTGTCTGGAGTGCAGTGAACTTACTGGTGCTTGACATCTTTTATACAGACTGTGCGGGATTTTAATTGTTTCACAGGGTGAGCTTACAATATTCTATGTGGTATCTATTTTATAGCCTAATTGGAGACATTTGGATCTAAAGCACAACTCTTTTCTCTGGAATAAAATATTTAAAAACAATTAAAAACATGTAAATGCTGAATTTGATAAATACAGTAAAACAAAGAGGACAAATGCCATTGGTGATACATTTGTGGGGAAGGAAATCCTCACTGAATCTCAAAGATGACCTGAAATATTTACCACATTAGGACTGATTTACTGTGTTTTCTAGGATATGATGACCTAGTAAATCTGGCTTGTACTTAAATAAACAAAACAAAAAACAAAACAAAAAAACAAACAAACTAAAACAAAGAAACAATGTTTTTGCTATTAAAAGCCAGATACAGTAAGTTTACACCCCTCTCATGGGTCATATGAAGTCATAGTAGAGATAGCTAAAAGAAAATCAAACTAAAGGTACCCATACACTTAGACATTAGTAGCAGATTCAGCCATTAGATAGATTCCTGTCAGATGCCTGTCAGGTCGAATCTGACAGGAATCTATCAATGTGTGCCACACACTAGTGATGTCGCAAACCTCCGATTTTCGGTTCGTGAACCCTGTTCGCGAACCTCCACGAAAGGTTCGGTTCGCGAAAAAGTTTGCGAACCGCAATAGACTTCAATGGGGAGGCGAACTTTGAAAAATAGAAAAAATTCTACCGGCTGGAAAAATGATAAAAAACATGTTTCAAGGGATCTAATACCTGGAGGCAGACATGATTGAGTGAAATACACATCAAAAGTCCCAGACAAAAATCTAGATTTCACATAAACCCCTATTTTAAGGTCAATTTTCAATTACAGGCCTGCTCTCCCTCCACCTTCCTACCCTCCTACCGGAGAGAAGAGGGTCTCATCTACCAGAGAATTATAGTATTTCAAAAGCCAGCTTAAATACCATGGCTGGGAAATGAACCGGGGTCTCACTGTGTGGTGGGCAAGTACCTTAACCGTTGTACCACCAACACTATTAACTGAAGCTAGCCTAGCATGTACCATTTCTGATCAATCCAAGAGAAAAATTAGATAACATTTATATCACGCTTTTCTCCTGGCAGACTCAAAGCACCAAAGCTGCAGCCACTAGGGCACACTCTATAGGCAGTAGCAGTGTTAGGAAGACTTGCCTAAGGTCTCCTACTTAATCGGTGCTGGCTTACTGAAAAGCCGAGACTCGAACCCTGGTTTCCTGCGTCAGAGGCAGAGCCCTTAACCATTACACCATCCAGCCACTGCTTAAGGATTTGTAGCCAGGCATGGCCTTGCCTTTTGTGTTCAACAGTTGTCCAAAGAGAACCCCAGATAGCCAGGCACTGTACCACCAACACTACATCCTGAAGCCAGCCTAGCATGTACCATTTATGCTCAATCCATTTATGCTCAAAAATACAAGAGAGAGAGAGATTAATCTACCTGGCTATCTGGGGTTCTCTTTGGACAACTGTTGAACACAAAAGGCAAGGCCATACCTGGCTACAAATCCTTAAGCAGTGGCTGGATGGTGTAATGGTTAAGGGCTCTGCCTCTGACACAGGAGACCAGGGTTTGAATCTTGGCTCTGTCTGTTCAGTAAGCCAGCACCTATTCAGTAGGAGACCTTAGGCAAGTCTTCCTAACACTGCTACTGCCTATAGAGTGTGCCCTAGTGGCTGCAGCTCTGGTGCTTTGAGTCTGCCAGGAGAAAAGCGTGATGTAAATGTTATTTGTCTTGTCTAATTTTTCTCTTGGATTGAGCAGAAATGGTACATGCTAGGCTGGCTTCAGTTAGTAGTGTTGGTGGTACAGCGGTTAAGGTACTTGCCCACCACACAGTGAGACCTGGGTTCAATTCCCAGCCACGGTATGTAAGCTGGCTTTTGAAATACTATAATTCCCTGGCAGATGAGACCCTCCTCCCTCCAGCAAGAGGGTGGAGGGAATAGATAGAAGGGTAGGAGGGTGGAGGTAGTGAGTAATATACAAGAGCCTAATTAAACTCTCCCTAGCAGAGTGTGTGTAGCAGCTGTCCCTTAAATAATTAGTGTAGGCAGACGAGTGAGTAAAACGGCACAAGGACCTTGCCTTTTATAAGGGGGGGGGGGCTCCAGGCATGAGTGCAGTCTGATTGGCAACAATATGCCTGCTGACTGTGATGTAGAGGGTCAAAGTTCTGCTCCATAGAGCATTATGGGGCGAATCGAACTTCCGCAAAAGTTCGCCTTTGCATGGTGAACGCGAACCACCGAAGTTCGTCTGGAACCGTTCGCTACATCTCTACCACACACAAGGATCAGATTTCCAATATATTTCACAATTAAACCTATTAAAAATTGAGCAAAATGCATTGTTACACCGTTTAATCCAATGAAACGCTATGAGCCATTGATCTGCTGCCTGCAGGCGTTCCACCTAGATTTTCCAAGCGAAACCAATCAAGCAAATCGATAAAAATCGGTCAGAAATTGATTGATCGATTGATCAATCATGCTTCCTGTTGCACCAATTTCTAGCCTATCCGATCAGAGCAGTCGAATCGGTCGTATATCGATGGCAGACATTGACCACTGTACGGGCAGCTTAATGCTTATGGGACTGTATATGCAAAACCCATAGTGATTATTTCTTCTTAATAATTCTAGGCCATATCTGTAGGATTGCTTATTATTTACTTGTTATTTACTTTACAATTAAAACATCAATAAACCAATCTGAAGCCTGTTTCATTCAGTACCTGTGTGCCAGGCAATGGTAGAGGGAGACCTTGGAGGCCCTTTTCTTTATCTTTCTTCTTGTGGTTATGCAAACCTTTGGATTAAAGAGAATAAACATATAATACATTTAATAATATGAAATAAACATAATGATATTAACTGATTTTCCTAAAACATCTCACAAAACATTAAAATAGGAATATCCCTTAATTTGCAAATGTTGGAACATGGCGAGAGCCAGCCATGCGTGCATAAAAAAAAGAGTGCCAGGAAAACAGGGCCCAGCTGGATAACGAAATGGCACCGGTGGATATCGAAGTCTTATAATAAGCCAGAGCCAGAGTCATGCACAGATAATAATACAGTTTTCAATGAATTATAATTATAGCTATCAAAGGTCTGAGCGCTAACACGAAGTATTCACAACAGCAGACAAGTTCTGAATGAACCTGCTGTGCTTAACCACTTGAGGACCTAGGGCTTTCTACCCCTTAAGGACCGGCCACTTTTTTTCCATTCAGACCACTGCAGCTTTCACGGTTTATTGCTCGCTCATACAACCTACCACCTAAATGAATTTTGGCTCCTTTTCTTGTCACTAATAAAGCTTTCTTTTGGTGCTATTTGATTGCTCCTGCGATTTTTACTTTTTATTATATTCATCAAAAAAGACATGAATTTTGGCAAAAAAATGATTTTTTTAACTTTCTGTGCTGACAGTTTTCAAATAAAGTAAAATTTCTGTATACATGCAGCGCGAAAAATGTGGACAAACATGTTTTGGATAAAAAAAAAACCATTCAGTGTATATTTATTGGTTTGGGTAAAAGTTATAGCGTTTACAAACTATGGTGCAAAAAGTGAATTTTCCCATTTTCAAGCATCTATGACTTTTCTGACCCCCTGTCATGTTTCATGAGGGGCTATAATTCCAGGATAGTATAAATACCCCCCAAATGACCCCATTTTGGAAAGAAGACATCCCAAAGTATTCACTGAGAGGCATAGTGAGTTCATAGAAGATTTTATTTTTTGTCACAAGTAAGCGGAAAATGACACTTTGTGACAAAAAAAAAAAAAAAAAAAAAAGTTTCCATTTCTTCTAACTTGCGACAAAAAAAAATGAAATCTGCCACGGACTCACCATGCCCCTCTCTGAATACCTTGAAGGGTCTACTTTCCAAAATGGGGTCATTTGTGGGGTGTGTTTACTGTCCTGACATTTTGGGGGGTGCTAAATTGTAAGCACCCCTGTAAAGCCTAAAGGTGCTCATTGGACTTTGGGCCCCTTAGCGCAGTTAGGCTGCAAAAAAGTGCCACACATGTGGTATTGCCGTACTCAGGAGAAGTAGTATAATGTGTTTTGGGGTGTATTTTTACACCTACCCATGCTGGGTGGGAGAAATATCTCTGTAAATGACAATTTGTTAATTTTTTTTACACACAATTGTCCATTTACAGAGATCTTTCTCCCACTCAGCATGGGTATGTGTAAAAATACACCCCAAAACACATTATAATACTTCTCCTGAGTACGGCGATACCACATGTGTGGCACTTTTTTGCACCCTAACTGCGCTAAAGGGCCCAAAGTCCAATGAGTACCTTTAGGATTTCACAGGTCATTTTGAGAAATTTCGTTTCAAGACTACTCCTCACGGTTTAGGGCCCCTAAAATGCCAGGGCAGTATAGGAACCCCACAAATGACCCCATTTTAGAAAGAAGACACCCCAAGGTATTCCGTTAGGAGTATGGTGAGTTCATAGAAGATTTTATTTTTTGTCACAAGTTAGCGAAAAAAGACACTTTGTGAAAAAACACAATTAAAATCAATTTCCGCTAACTTGTGACAAAAAATAAAATCTTATATGAACTCGCTATACTACTAACGGAATACCTTGGGGTGTCTTCTTTCTAAAATGGGGTCATTTGTGGGGTTCCTATACTGCCCTGGCATTTTAGGGGCCCTAAACCGCGAGGAGTAGTCTTGAAACGAAATTTCTCAAAATGACCTGTGAAATCCTAAAGGTACTCATTAGACTTTGGGCCCTTTAGCGCAGTTAGGGTGCAAAAAAGTGCCACACATGTGGTATCGACGTACTTGGGAGAAGTAGTACAATGTGTTTTGGGGTGTATTTTTACACATACCCATGCTGGGTGGGAGAAATACCTCTGTAAATGGACAATTGTGTGTAAAAAAATCAAAAGATTGTCATTTATAGAGGTATTTCTTCCACCCAGCATGGGTAGGTGTAAAAATACACCCCAAAACACATTGTACTACTTCTCCTGAGTACGGCGATACCACATGTGTGGCACTTTTTTGCACCCTAACTGCGCTAAGGGGCCCAAAGTCCAATGAGTACCTTTAGGATTTCACAGGTCATTTTTGTTTCAAGACTACTCCTCACGGTTTAGGGCCCCTAAAATGCCAGGGCAGTGTAGGAACCCCACTAATGACCCCATTTTAGAAATAAGACACCAAAAGGTATTCCGTTAGGAGTATGGTGAGTTCATAGAAGTTTTTATTTTTTTGTCACAAGTTAGCGGAAATTGATTTTAATTGTTTTTTTTTCACAAAGTGTCATTTTCCGCTAACTTGTGACAAAAAATAAAATCTTCTATGAACTCACCATACTCCTAACGGAATACCTTGGGGTGTCTTCTTTCTAGAATGGGGTCATTTGTGGGGTTCCTATACTGCCCTGGCATTTTAGGGGCCCTAAGCCGCGAGGAGTAGTCTTGAAACCAAATGTCGCAAAATGACCTGTGAAATCCTAAAGGTACTCATTGGACTTTGGGCCCCTTAGCGTACTTAGGGTGTAAAAAAGTGCCACACATGTGGTACCGCCGTACTCAGGAGAAGTAGTATAATGTGTTTTGGGGTGTATTTTTACACATACCCATGCTAAGTGGGAGAAATATCTCTGTAAATGACAATTGTTTGATTTTTTTTACACACAATTGTCCATTTACATAGAAATTTCTCCCACCCAGCATGGGTATGTGTAAAAATACACCCAAAAACACATTATACTACTTTTCCTGAGTACGGCGGTACCACATGTGTGACACTTTTTTGCAGCCTAGGTGCGCTAAGGGGCCCAACATCCTATTCACAGGTCATTTTGAGGCATTTGTTTTCTAGACTACTCCTCGCGGTTTAGGGCCCCTAAAATGCCAGGGCAGTATAGGAACCCCACAAGTGACCCCATTTTAGAAAGAAGACACCCCAAGGTATTCCGTTAGGTGTATGGTGAGTTCATAGAAAATTTTATTTTTTGTCACAAGTTAGTGGAAAATGACACTTTGTGAAAAAAAAACAATAAAAATCAATTTCCGCTAACTTTTGACAAAAAATAAAATCTTCTATGAACTCGTCATACACCTAACAGAATACCTTGGGGTGTCTTTTTTTCTAAAATGGGGTCACTTGTGGGGTTCCTATACCGCCCTGGCATTTTACGGGCCCAAAACCGTGAGTAGTCTGGAAACCAAATGTCTCAAAATGACTGTTCAGGGGTATAAGCATCTGCAAATTTTGATGACAGGTGGTCTATGAGGGGGCGAATTTTGTGGAACCGGTCATAAGCAGGGTGGCCTTTTAGATGACAGGTTGTATTGGGCCTGATCTGATGGATAGGAGTGCTTGGGGGGTGACAGGAGGTGATTGATGGGTGTCTCAGGGGGTGGTTAGAGGGGAAAATAGATGCAATCAATGCACTGGGGAGGTGATCGGAAGGGGGTCTGAGAGGGATCTGAGGGTTTGGCCGAGTGATCAGGAGCCCACACGGGGCAAATTAGGGCCTGATCTGATGGGTAGGTGTGCTAGGGGGTGACAGGAGGTGATTGATGGGTGTCTCAAGGTGTGATTAGAGGGGGGAATAGATGCAAGCAATGCACTGGCGAGGTGATCAGGGCTGGGGTCTGAGGGCATTCTGAGGGTGTGGGCGGGCGATTAAGTGCCCTAGGGGCAGATAGGGGTCTAATCTGATAGGTAGCAGTGACAGGGGGTGATTGATGGGTAATTAGTGGGTGTTTAGGGTAGAGAACAGATGTAAACACTGCACTTGGGAGGTGATCGGACGTCGGATCTGCGGGCGATCTATTGGTGTGGGTGGGTGATCAGATTGCCCGCAAGGGGCAGGTTAGGGGCTGATTGATGGGTGGCAGTGACAGGGGGTGATTGATGGGTGATTGATAGGTGATTGACAGGTGATTGACAGGTAATCAGTGGGTTATTACAGGGGAGAACAGATGTAAATATTGCCCTGGCGAATTGATAAGGGGGGGTCTGAGGGCAATCTGAGCGTGTAGGTGGGTGATTGGGTGCCCGCAAGGGGCAGATTAGGGTCCGATCTGATGGGTAACAGTGACAGGTGGTGATAGGGGGTGATTGATGGGTAATTAGTGGGTGTTTAGAGGAGAGAATAGATGGAAACACTGCGCTTGGGTGGTGATCTGATGTCGGATCTGCGGGCGATCTATTGGTGTGGGTGGGTGATCAGTTTGCCCGCAAGGGGCAGGTTAGGGGCTGATTGATGGGTGGCAGTGACAGGGGGTGATTGATGGGTGGCAGTGACAGGGGGTGATTGATGGATGATTGACAGGTGATTGACAGGTGATCAGTGGGTTATTACAGGGAAGGACAGATGTAAATAATGCCCTGGCGAATTGATAAGGGGGGGTCTGAGGGCAATCTGAGCGTGTAGGCGGGTGATTGGGTGCCCGCAAGGGGCAGATTAGGGTCTGATCTGATGGGTAACAGTGACAGGTGGTGATAGGGGGTGATTGATGGGTGATTGATGGGTAATTAGTGGGTGTTTAGAGAAGATAACAGATGTAAACAATACATTTGGGAGGTAATCTGACGGCAGGTTTGCGGGCAATCTAATGGTGTGGGTGGGTGATCAGATTGCCCGCAAGGGGCAGGTTAGGGGCTGATTGATGGGTGGCAGTGACAGGGGGTGACAGGGGGTGATTGATGGGTGATAGGTGATTGGCAGGTGATTGACAGGTGATCAGTGGGTTATTACAGGGAAGGACAGATGTAATTAATGCACTGGCGAATTGATAAGGGGGGGGGGGTCTGAGGGCAATCTGAGCGTGTGGGCGGGTGATTGGGTGCCCGCAAGGGGCAGATTAGGGTCTGATCTGATAGGTAACAGTGACAGGTGGTGATAGGGGGTGATTGATGGGTGATTGATGGGTAATTAGTGGGTGTTTAGAGAAGATAACAGATGTAAACAATACATTTGGGAGGTGATCTGACGGCGGGTTTGCGGGCAATCTAATGGTGTGGGTGGGTGATCAGATTGCCCGCAAGGGGCAGGTTAGGGGCTGATTGATGGGTGGCAGTGACAGGGGGTGACAGGGGGTGATTGATGGGTGATAGGTGATTGGCAGGTGATTGACAGGTGATCAGTGGGTTATTACAGGGAAGAACAGATGTAATTAATGCACTGGTGAATTGATAAGGGGGGTCAGAGGGCAATCTGAGCGTGTGGGCGGGTGATTGGGTGCCCGCAAGGGGCAGATTAGGGTCTGATCTGATAGGTAAAAGTGACAGGTGGTGATAGGGGGTGATTGATGGGTGACTGATGGGTAATTAGTGGGTGTTTAGAGGAGAGAATAGATGTAAACAATGGATTTGGGATTTGATCTGATGTCGGATCTGCGGGCGATCTATTGGTGTGGGTTGGTGATCAGATTGCCCGCAAGGGGCAGGTTAGGGGCTGATTGATGGGTGGCAGTGACAGGGGGTGATTGATGGGTGATTGACAGGTGATTGACAGGTGATTGACAGGTGATTGACAGGTGATCAGGGGGGATAGATGCATACAGTACATGGGGGGGGGGGAGGGTCTGGGGAGAATCTGAGGGGTGGGGGGGTGATCAGGAGGGAGCAGGGGGCAGGGGGGGGGGGGGATAAAAAAAAAATAGCGTTGACAGATAGTGACAGGGAGTGATTGATGGGTGATTAGGGGGGGTGATTGGGTGCAAACAGGGGTCTGGGGGGTGGGCAGGGGGGGGGGGGGGGGTCTGATGGGTGCTGTGGGCGATCTGGGGCGGGGGGGGGGGGTAAAAAATCAGTGTGTTTGGTGCAGACTAGGGTGGCTGCAGCCTGCCCTGGTGGTCCCTCGGACACTGGGACCACCAGGGCAGGAGGCAGCCTGTATAATACACTTTGTAAACATTACAAAGTGTATTATACACTTTGTATGCGGCGATCGTCGGGTTAACATCCCGCCGGCGCTTCCGTATGGCCGGCGGGATGTTGCGGCGGGTAAGCGGCGCCAGGCGGAGGCGGAGGATCGCGTCACGGATGACGCGATCGCTCCGCCCATGCCCCTACAAGGACCGCCGCCATTTGTCTATACTGCGGTCCTTGCGGGGTGCACTTCCCGGCCGCCAATTGTATATACGGTGGTCGGGAAGTGGTTAAGTACGCTGAGGCATCCCCGAGGCACAGCCCTAGAGTTTAGCCAATCAGCGTTGGCGAGCGTGCCCTCTGACTTCAGCCGACCCGCAGGTCAGCTGACTCGCCTCCTCCCCGCATAAAAATCCTGTCTATGAGCACACGCATGCGCTAATGCGACCCTATGTGCCACAGCGATGTCCATCCTCGGTGTGCAAGCCGCTCGAGGTGCGGGAACATTTACAGGCCGAGAGGCAGAGGCAGTTGCGGCGGTAGCGCTGTTCACCGCAGCGGCCTCGCTACCATTCATTACACTATGGCGGCGCCCTTTTCGTACACCATCAGCCGGCGCCCTTTTTTTCCTGCTACCCCATCCACAAATTTGCGCACACAAGAATGAAAATTTAAAAAAAAAAATCCAGATTGAACCAGAGAACACTGTCCTTCCCACAAACAAACAAAAAAGATGTTTTGCAAAGTTCAGCACAATCTGAAAAATATGAATTCACCTGTGAGTAATGATTTCAATCTGGTGTCTAACTGTTAACCTACACCTTGCCGCCGTCCTGTGGAACTCTCTCCCACTGCCGATCAGGCTTGCCCCCTCCTTCAACACCTTTAAAAAAGCCCTCAAAACTCAACTTTTCAAGGAGGCCTACCCCACCTCAAGGCTGTCCTAACACTTGCTGCTGAGAACCTCTCGAGTCAGCCCCCCTCCTTTCATGTCACCACCCCCTCACTCTAGATAGTAAGCCTTTGGCAGGGCCCCTATCTTTTTGTATCATACTTGATTGTGCACTCTACCCAGCATATGTGAACTTGTATAATTGGCACTCCCACTCCAGTGTATGATCTGGTATTGTATTACTACCGATATTGTGTTGTTGTATCTTATTGCTTATTACCTGTATTTTGTTGTTGGTCACCAGTTACCATTGTAATCTCATGTATTGTACAGTGCTGTGTAATTTGTTGGCACTATGTAAATCCAATAAATAATAATAATACAGCTTACCAGAGTTGGAGACCCACTTTATAAGGTGTAGGATTTCCATCCTCAGATGTTCAATCCTCAGACAATAGCTTCCAAATCTTCCAACATTTCACAGAAAAGAAATTGTGGAGAGGAGGACACTTTTATTTTATGTGTTGCCTGTGTCATAAACACATATTGTTTGGGAAGAGTCCAAAGCTTTAGACCCCAATTGTAGGATTTTAGAATACGTTATTTGCCACGTGTGGAGTGATATTAAAATATATAGTTACAGTCTACACTTAGTGCCTTTTTTCTGTGCTTAGTCAGACATCACTGAATCAAGTGTTATGGCAAATTGCAGGCTAAAAACCTGAGGCTGGGACACCTGAAGCTGGAAAGCCCACACTGTTAAAGACATTAGAGATATAGTGTTGGTCTACAAGTCTCTGGTAAGATGTAGCTTGTCTTGGTGATGGACACTGCATTGAAATCATAAATAATGCATGAATGAAAGGATTTTTAGATTGCCGCAAGCTGGGGCTGGATTACTGAGTGCAACCATGTGATCCACCAGTCACACCACCAACCAGCTAGACAACAGGACTCAGGACTCTCTGATCTCTGTCTCTCTCGGGCTTAACTATCCTTTGTAACGATCGGTGTCAGCCAGAACAGATTTTCTGATTATTGGTGATCTGCAGTATCACCAATAATACAGATGTTATACCTGATTATGTGGTGATCTGCAGAATCACCAGTAATACAAGTATAGCAAGACACACAGGATACAAAGATGTAAGATGGTGTTTGGTGCAACAGTAAATATAGATAGAGACACCCACTGTCCAGAGGAGCTGGTGAAGGGGGTATCTCTAATCAACACAGTAATTAGTATTCCAGCAAGCTGGAGACTCAGAGGAGTAATGATAGGTTTACCCGAGGAGCGGGTGATGCACAGTAAGACAATGTAGCGAGATCACTCAAGGAGCGAGTGATTTAGACTGTACTGCAACAGGTGATCCCCTGAGGGGCAGGGAACGCAGACAGCATATAATGATAGCTAGTCACCTGAGGAGCAGGTGATTAAGACTGTACTGCAGCTATCTACCTGAGGAGCAGGTGATTCAGACTATACTGCAGCTATCTACCTGAGGAGCAGGTGATTCAGACTATACTGCAGCTATCTACCTGAGGAGCAGGTGATTCAGACTATATAAAAGAGGAGAACCGAGAGCCCAATATGGTGTAGTAAGTAAAGGCGATTTAGTATAATGAGAAGGAGTAAGAAATATACTCACAAACCAGGGTTACCTCCAGGCAACCACTGTATAGGCAGGTGAGGAGATTAGCCTGTCCCCACTCAGGATTAAGAAGTCGCTCTCTGTAGATATGAAGAAAAAGGGGGGTATCCCCCTCCACCAAGGGTGGATGTATGTTGTATAGTAAAATGAACAGAGGCGCCAAAAGAATAAAAACAAAATGTAACATGTTTAAAATTGCTTAGGAGGCAGTGGTGGACTTACCTCCCTCAAGCAGACACAAGGAAGCTGTGTAATTCAATAAAGATAAGTTTAATGGTACCATTAAACTTATCTTTATGGAATTACACAGCTTCCTTGTGTCTGCTTGAGGGAGGTAAGTCCACCACTGCCTCCTAAGCAATTTTAAACATTTTAGATTTTGTTTTTATTCTTTTGGCGCCTCTGTTCATTTTACTATACAGGTGATTCAGACTATACTGCAGCTAACAACCTGAGGAGCAGGTGATTCATACTATACTGCAGCTATCAACCTGAGGAGCAGGTGATAACTAAACTGAGAACGCCTCACCAGGACTAGCTCCCTGGTGAGGGCAGAAGAGTCAGACAAGCAGGTTCGGCAACACACGGACAGATACGGTACAGAGGCGGAAGACAGAATCAGAGTGAGGGATAGCCAAGTTGGCAACTAGATCAGATAGGCAAAGGCACAGAATCACAAGAAAGTAGAGTAGTCAAGGCTAGCAGAGGGTCATAACAAATAATACAATGCAATTAGTACTTTAAGCTATCAACAGAATCTGTCTAAGTGTGGATCCCCAGCTTCTGCTGGTTCTAGGCACACTTTTAGATATGACTATGGGTCTGAGTGCTAACATGTAGCATGTGCAACAGCAGACGAGGAACAACTGACAGGCCTGTTCTATATATACTGGGAGCGCTCCTAAACACCGCCCTAGTCGCTCAGCCAATCAGGATCAGTGCTGGAGTCAGCTGACCGGCTGATCAGCTGACTCCCCTTCTGCTTGCATTAAGATCCTGTCTGTGCGCGCATAGACCTCAGTCTATGTGTGACTGAAGGAGCAGGCAAAGTTCCACTATGCGACCATGCGGCGAAAGCCACTGGTTGAGACGCGGAGACAGCCGCGATGCCACTCGGCGCTGCGGCGGCTTCCTCCTTATTCCCCACAATCTCAGGCATATTTCCATTATGTATCCGCGCGGCGGAAACCGCCGGCTGAGACGCGGAGATAGCCGCCATGCCACACCCTGATGTGGCGGCATCTCCGCAATCCCTTACAGCAATCTCCCCCCCCCCCCCCCCCCCCCGAGGAGTGGACTCCGGACGCTTCTTACACGGCTTTTCAGGATATTGCTAATGAAACTCTCTTTTCAGATCCTCGGCATGCATGCGGTATTCCGAAACCCAAGTTCTCTCCTCTAGACCATACCCCTTCCAATGGACCAAGTACTGTACAGAATTCTGCACTAATCGAGAATCCAAAATTTTCTCGATCTCATACTCAGGTTGATTGTCAACCATCACGGGGGGGGGGGGGGGGGGGATGAGTAATCCACCTGCACAGCAGGCTTCAACAAGGAAACATGAAATGATCTCACACATCTCATGCTGGCTGGGAGATCAATCATATATGTCACATCATTAATCCTTTTGGACACCGAGTATGGGCCTACAAATCTGGGTCCCAACTTGGGAGATGGTTGCTTTAACGCCAGATGCCGAGTAGACACCCACACCATGTCACCTGGAGAGAATTTCCACTACACAGACCGCCTTTTATCCGCCTGTCTTTTCTGCGTTTGAAAGGCTTTTCCCAGATTCCTCTTTACCATCACCCACACTTCCTTCAATGCCCTTTGCCAATCCTCTAGAGCAGGGAAAGGGGATGATGCCACAGGTAAAGGAGAGAATTTGGGAGATCTCCCTGAGACTACCTGAAAAGGAGGAAAACCTGAAGAAGAACTCTTCAGGTTATTATGCGCAAATTCCGCAAAAGGCAAAAACTTCACCCAGTCTGACTGGGCATCTGCCACATAACACTTGAGAAATTGCTCCAGGGACTGGTTAACTCTCTCAGTCTGTCCGTTGGTCTGTGGGGGGTAGCCTGATGAAAATGACAGGTTCATATCAAGCTGTTTGCAAAAGGTTCTCCAAAATCTAGACACAAACTGGACTCCCCTATCTGACACCCCATTCTCCGGAATGCCATGCAGCCGGAAAATGTGCTGGATGAAGAGATCGGCCAACTCCTGAGCTGAGGGGAGTCCTTTCAATGGGACAAAATGAGCCATTTTACTGAACCTGTCAACTACCACCCAGATGACCGTCTTGCCCTCAGACCTGGGGAGTTCTCCTACAAAGTCCATAGACAAATGAGTCCATGGTTCACTTGGCACTGGCAAGGATTGTAGCGTACCCACTGGTGCTTGCCGAGAGGGCTTATTTCTGGCACAAACAGAGCACTCTCTCATAAACTCCTTGCAATCAAGTGCAAAAGTAGGCCACCATACTCATCTAGTCAGTAGATCCTGAGTTCGAGCAGCTCCGGGATGCCCTGCATTCTTATGGGAGTGAAACAACTGTAGGAGTTGTAAGCGAAAGGGAAGTGGCACAAACAATACCCCCTCGGGCTCCCCTTCCGGAATATCCTACTGATAGGGCGCTAAGGTCAGTGCCCAATCCTGACAGGTTTCCGTGGCGGCTACCACCAATCTTTAAGGTAGAATGATCTCAGGGGTTGCTGGCTGAACTGTCTCAGGCTCAAAGCACCTAGACAGTGCATCTGCTTTGACATTCTTACTGCCTGGAGACTGAGTATACGTTATAATAAATCTGAATCTTGAAAAGAACAAAGACCAGCGAGCCTGTCGGGGGCTAAGCCTTTTGGCCCCCTCGATGTACTCCAGATTTTTATGATCAGTATAAACAGTAATTGTATGTTCTGCCCCTTCAAGCCAGTGACGCCATTCCTCAAAGGCTAACTTAATGGCCAGGAGCTCCCGATAGCTGATATCGTAGTTTCTCTTGGCTGGAGAGAACCTACGAGAAAAGAAGGCACAGGGATGCAATTTGCCCAGATCGCTGAGACAGCACAGGCCCAACCCCAATCTCAGATGCATCTACCTCAACGATGAAGGGGAAGGTGACATCTACGTGACTCGAAATAGGAGCAGAACAAAACAACTTTTTTAATGTAGAAAAAGCAGAGTGTGCCTCTGCTGACCAATGGTAGGTGTCAGCCCCTTTTTTGGTGAGACTGGTGAGGGGTGACACAAACGAAGAAAACCCTTTGATAAACTTCCTGTAGTAGTTGGCGAAACCCAGAAACCTTTGGAGTGCCTTCAATCCCACGGGTTGAGGCCACTCCAATACAGCAGAGACTTTTTCAGGGTCCATGGAGAGACCCGAAGTGGAAATAATATATCCCAAAAAAGGGACCTTAGTGACTTCGAAGAGGCACTTCTCTAATTTGGCATACAAGGCGTTCTGCCTCAATTTTCTTAACACAAACTTCACGTGCTTCCGATGTTCAGTCAGATTGGGTGACAAATCAGTATATCGTCCAGATATACTAACACAAATTTTCCCAGAACTTCTCTGAAAACCTCGTTGATAAACTCTTGGAAGACGGCAGGGGCATTACACAACCCGAAGGGCATGACCAGGTACTCGTGGTGCCCGTCGGGCGTGTTGAAGGCCATCTTCCATTCATCACCATCGCTAATGCGTACAAGGTTGTATGCCCCTCGTAAGTCCAACTTAGAAAAAATACTGGCATTAGTAATTTGGGCAAACAAATCGTCAATCAACGGTAGTGGATAACGATTCTTTACTGTGATCTTATTCAACCCCCGATAGTCAATACAGGGTCGAAGCCCACCGTCCTTTTTCTGTACAAAAAAGAACCCAGCCCCAGCAGGTGACCGGGAAGGACGGATAAAGCCCTTGGCCAAGTTCTCCTTAATGTATTCCTGCATTGCCAGCTTCTCTTGCCCTGACAGATTATAGAGATGACCTCTAGGGCATACAACCTGATCTCAGCTCTATAGGACAGTCAAAACTCCAGTGTGGCAGAAGTTTATCTGCTGATTTGGGGCAAAACACATCAGAAAATTCTGCATACTGCACTGGCACTCCTTTCACCTGAACCTTGGTGACACACACAGTAACTTTCTCCAAACAGTGATGATGACAATAGGCTGACCAGCTCTGTAGTTGACCTGAGGCTCAGTCAATCTGAGGAGAGTGAAGTTGCAACCAAGGCATTCCGAGGATTATGGTGGAAGTTGCCATTTGCAGGACAAAGAACTGTAGTTTCTCCTTATGTAGAGCCCCTATTTCACACAATAACATGGGTGTCTGAGACAAAAGGCTGTCTACATTGCAGCGGAGAGTCATCTACTGCCGTGATCAGAATCTGACGGTCTAATGGGAGCAAGGGAATCCCCAATTTTTTCACAAAGTCATAATCTATGAAATTGGCTGCAGAACCTGAATCCACAAATGCCTCTGTGGGCGTGATCCGACCCTTCCAAGTAATGGAGCAGGGAAGGAGCAAGCGATTATTGTTTTCGAGGTTATGACAGCTCGCCTAGGGCATTACCTCTGACTACACCTAGGCAGCAGCGTTTCCCGACTTTTTAGGACAATTCTGGACAATGTGACCCTCCTCAGCACAATATAGACAGAGTCTCTCTGACCTTCTGCGATTCTTTTCCACTTGAGTTAACCTAGAATGACCGATTTGCATCGATCATCTTGTGATGACGGAGGTGGAGAAGAGGCAAAGGAAATAGATCTTAAAGCATTTTTTCCACGGGTTAGTTTTTGATAGTGAATGCGGTGATCAATCCGCACTGCCAACGAAATTGCCTCATCCAGGGATTTAGGCTCAGGATACCCTAGCATCAAATCAGAGACTGCATCAAACAACCCTGTCAGAAAACAATCTAATAAAGCATACGTTCCCCATCTAGCTGACACAGCCCACCTCCTAAATTCTGCGGCATAACTCTCCACCGGATTACGACCTTGCCTGAGAGTTTTTAGCTTCCTCTCAGCTGTAATAGCCACGTCCGGATCATCGTAAATAATGGCCATGGCCTTAAAGAACTCCTGAACTGAGGATAAGGCCTCATGCTCTGCATGCAGACCATATGCCCATGTTTGTGAATCTCCTGTCAAAAGTGACTTTATAAATGTTACCCTTTGGGCCGCAGACCCTGACAGATCAGGCCTTAACCCAAAGTAAGATAACACACGATTTCTAAAATTCTGAAAATCAGATCTCTGTCCAAAAAACTTCTCTGGTACCGGCATGCGAAGGTCTGTTACTGGAGGGGATCGCACTGCATCGATAGGCGTTTGAAGTACCTGAATTGTCCCAGACAGTTGGGTGATCTGAGTCTGTTGGGTACCAATAACTCCGGTAAGATCGTTTACCGTAGTGATCAGGGCTTCAACTTGACTATGCAGTGCGTCCATATTGTTTGGTCTGCTGTTCTGTAATGATCGGTGTCAGCCAGAACACATTTTCTGATTATTGGTGATCTGCAGTATCACCAATAATACAGATGTTACACCTGATTATGTGGTGATCTGCAGAATCACCAATAATACAAGTATAGCAAGACACACAGGATACAAAGATGCAAGATGGTGTTTGGTGCAACAGTAAATATAGATAGAGACACCCACTGTCCAGAGGAGCAGGTGAAGGGGGTATCTCTAATCAACACATTAATTAATATTCCAGCAAGCTGGAGACTCAGAGGAGCAATGATAGGTTTACCCGAGGAGCGGGTAATGCACAGTAATACAATGTAGCGAGATCACTCGAGGAGCGAGTGATTCAGACTGTACTGCAACAGGTGATCCCCTGAGGGGCAGGGAACGCAGACAGCATATAATGATAGCTAGTCACCTGAGGAGCAGGTGATTAAGACTGTACTGCAGCTATCTACCTGAGGAGCAGGTGATTCAGACTATACTGCAGCTATCTACCTGAGGAGCAGGTGATTCAGACTATACTGCAGCTATCTACCTGAGGAGCAGGTGATTCAGACTATACTGCAGCTATCAACCTGAGGAGCAGGTGATAACTAAACTGAGAACCCCTCACCAGGACTAGCTCCCTGGTGAGGGCAGAAGAGTCAGACAAGCAGGTTCGGCAACACACGGACAGATACGGTACAGAGGCGGAAGAAAGAATCAGAGTGAGGGATAGCCAAGTCGGCAACTGGATCAGATAGGCAAAGGCACAGAATCACAAGACAGAAGAGTAGTCAAGGCTAGCAGAGGGTCATAACAAATAATACAATGCAATTAGTACTTTAAGCTATCAACAGAATCTGTCTAAGTGTGGATCCCCCGCTCCTGCTGGTTCTAGGCACACTTTCGGATCTGACTATGGGTCTGAGTGCTAACACGTAGCATATGCAACAGCAGACGAGGAACAACTGACAGGCCTGTTCTATATATACTGGGTGCGCTCCTAAACACCGCCCCAGTCGCTCAGCCAATCAGGATCAGTGCTGGAGTCAGCTGACCGGTTGATCAGCTGACTCCCCTTCTGCTTGCATAAAGATCCTGTCTGTGCGCGCACGCGCTCGTAGACCTCAGTCTATGGGCCTGATTCACAAAGCGATGATAACCAAGTTATCATGCCTAAAAGACTTTAAGCGTGATAACCTTTGCACCGCTGAGTTAGCACCGCTTTGTGCTGGTGATCACGCGCAAAGTCCCGTGCGCAAAGTTTTTGCAATTCCGCGCGCAGCGCCCATAGGGTTTAATGGGCGCATTGTGCTGTGCGCGCAAAACTTTGCGCGCGGGAATTTCGCGCAAGTTTCTTCTTATCACGCCTAAACTGAGTTTAGGCATGATAAAGGGCTTTTCACTGGCGTGCAAACAGTTTGCACTGCTTTGTGAATCAGGCCCTATGTGCGACTGAAGGAGCAGGCAAAGTTCCACTATGCGACCATGCGGCAAAAGCCGCTGGCTGAGACGCGGAGATAGCCGCCATGCCACTCGGCGCTGCGGCAGCTTCCTCCTCATTCCCCACAATCTCAGGCATATTTCCATCATGTGTCCGCATGGTGGAAACCGCCAGCTGAGACGCGGAGATAGCCGCCATGCCACTCCCTGATGCAGCGACATCTCCGCAATCCCTTACATCCTTCTTCTCATTCTCTCTCTCTCTTTTTTCCTTTCTTTTTCCCTTTCTTCTCTGTTTTCTCTCCTTCTCTATGTACTGTTGGACTTTATGTGGGCGTCCGAGTTGCTGCAGAGTAGTTGAGCGCCGCCAATGAGGGTGGCAGCCCCGGTCACACACAACTAGGACCCCTCTAGTTTTTGTTACTATGTTCATGCCTACTCTTTGTATACTATGCTGAATGTGTTATGCCACTCAAGTGTGTATATCTACTGCATGTCTGATACTGTACCGTACCATCACCGACCCTGTATGTGCCAAAAATAATTCCGGGTACAACTCCCATAGTACTTGGCGAAATAAATTATTCTGATTTTGATTCTGCTTCTGACCTTTGGAAGACCTTAGTAAATAAGTCAGAGGTGAGATGTTAATACTTCCGGCTTGCATGCAAACATAACAAACATTGTATTCAACTTAGAATTGTCAAGTAATTCTTGGAAGTGCTTTGAATTGGCCCAATTTCAAGTTTTAAATTTGCATGCAAACTGCAATTATTAGCACTGCTAATCCTCTCAGCTCATTAAGTTTAATTAGTGAAGAACAAGGTACCTGCTATAATAAATTAAATTCACTCGATTCACCAGAGGGTGCTAAGTGTTAGCACGCCAGTGAAAAGGTACTTAGGATGCAAGAACGGCTGCTTCACGCGCTAATATGTGCGCAAGCATTCGTGCACGCAAAGTTTAAGCGCTGCGTGGTGCACCAATAACGTTGCGCGGTGTGCGTGCGAAAGGTCACACCATTCAAGTGCAAGATAGCCTGAACAGCTATTTTGCATGAGAACGGTACAACCTTTCGCTCGCACCGGTGCGACGTTATCAGCGCACCGCGCAACGCTATCGGCGCACCGCACAGCGCCAAAAACTTTGCGTGCAATAACTAACAGCTTTGAACATGCAAACTACTTAGCACCCTAGTTTGCACGTCCAAAGCCTTAAGACGTGCTAACTATGTTAGCACCGGTTAGTGAATTGAGGCCCTTGTAGTTTTTGAGAGAATCAATTTTAATAATACAAAGGAAAAATGATTTTTAAACTTTTCTAAATTTAAAAACCATTTTTTCTTTGCATTTTTAAAATCAATTCTCTCAAAAATTACAAGGCCTATAGAAAAAAAATATTTTTATGCCTTGTTCCCACACTATGCCCCTTAACAAGTGAAGCAATTCTGACAATAGCATGTATGGGGGCTTTACTATTAAACTATAAAGTCAGCACAAAGTTATGTGAAAATTATGCAACATTACAAATGGATTACACAGAATCAGTTGACTGTCCAAATCATACTTTAGGTATGGCTGTAATTGCGAAAATTAAATTTGCACAAAATTTTGTGTAATCGTAAATAGCAGACTACGATCATGACTAGTGTCTATCTGTTTTCCACACATTTATTATTATTATTATTTTGATTTATACAGCAGCAGCACCTTCTATGATTCAGCGCAAATCAATATTTCAAAAACAGTTGAGACGTGGTTAACAACAGGAGGTAAAAGCTTATATATGATAGAAATTATAGATTTCTATATATTTAAAACATAATCATCTTCTTCTGTTAACAAAAAAGGAAAAAAAAATCAGCTTATATGCGTACATTTCAAGGATTTTGGCAAACATTATTTTAGCTTCTGAGTTTGGATATATGAGCTAAGATAAGCACAGCCAGTCTATGGTTCCTGAGAGCAAGATGCCAATTTGGTGGGACAGATAATGATGGCAGAACAGTTCGCTGGGAGAATAGTCCCCTGCAAACTTCTGCCGTTTGCCAGTTCGCCTTAACAGCACGGGACGTCCGCAACTGCCCTATACTTTCCCATAGAGCAATTTTTTGATCCTGCATCCTAAAGTCAGGTGGGACAGGGCAGCCAATCTGACCTGGTAACCATCTAGGCCACCCCTCACCCACCCCCAGAAAAGGATCAGAGAATGCACAGAGGCATGTGGATCAAGATAAACAAATGTCTGTGCTCGTCTTAGATAGATTTGCTTTAGGTTAGGTGAAAACAAAAATCCAAGGCAAGAGAAACAGAAAGAAAAGTAAAAGAAAGGAAACTCACTCAGTAAATCTTCCAGGACTTTTCTCAACTGTTGCAGCTTATCACACATTTGCTTTGCAGGATCTTCCATTATGATGATTTCTAGGCAAGTTTTCCAGTTGTGTACAAATCACGATTATTACTTCAAACTTAAATAGGCAGCTACATTTCTACAAATACATAAAATAATACATATAACGCTCTAAACACATTTCATAAATCAAATAGATATGAAATAGTTCATATCAGTGCTAAGATTTTGTGTATCAAAACATAATAACAGTAATAAACTGAGCCGTAGCGGGTTGTAAAATTAGGTTAATCCAACCTCAAATGAACAACAACACATATTACACGTATCATTGTTTAATCAATAAAGACTGTGTCAAAATGCTAAAGCAGCATGTGAAGTGTCATTACATCCTTACCACCTCCATAGGCACTAACCACTTCCGGTTCCGGGATTTTTCCCCCTTAAGGTTCCTGTCAATTTTGGCAAATCAGCTGTGTCACTATTGATACAGCAATACGTTTTTATTAGCTATACCATTAAATTGATATATATATATATATATATATATATATATATATATATATATATATATATATATATATATATATATATATATTTTTTTTTTTTTTTTTTTTTTTGTTCAGGACAGTCTAGGCTTCTTTAATTTCACAGGCACTGTATCGAGGAAAAAATAAGTGTACATGCAAAAATTACACATTTTTTCATGTTCACCCCTTCCTAACTTTTACATGACAAGTGCCACAATTGTAAAACACCTCAAATGCATTACTTAGCTTGTACTGGTTGAAATGATACTATACATGCCATATTTCATCACTAGTAGGGCATGTAGCATACCATTATCGTTAGTTTGGGGACCCCAGTACTGTATAAATGGGTTACTAGGCAACAACATTTCAATGCATCTGTATAGCGTTGGGTCCCTGAACTTTTGCCCTAGTGATTGCATCCAATCGCTATGACCGGCAGCCATTACAGGTGTCCATAAATCTTAACGCCATGTATAGGTGACACAAAAGGTTTATTACACTAGTAGGTGTTAAAACTTAGAAAAAAAAAAGAAAAAGCGCAAAGAGTGCACGACCATGGCTGGAAGGCTGAAAAAAAAGGAGAAAAACAGCCAAAATGAATTGTACAGTGCTACAATGTAGCGCAGCATTGTACGGGGGACTACTCTGTCACTGAGCTCTCCCCAAGAGAGGCTTGCAAGCTGATCCCTCTCATAGGCTGGGGGGGGGGGGAGGGATATTTAAAAAAAATACATTTTTATTTATAAAAAAAGAATTAAATTTATTTAAAAAATAAACAAAATGTCACAGCAGCAATTAGATGCCACCAACAGAAATCTCTGTTGGTGGCAAGAAAAGGGGACAAGATTCATTTGTGTGCTAAGGTGTATGGCATCAAGCTGTTGAAGCTGCAGAGCACTGAATTGTAGAAATTGACCTGGTCACTGGGTGGGGGGTGTAAGCCCGTGGTTCTCAAGTGGTTAAATCAGGTGAGGAATGATTTTACATTAGGCAAACAGTAACTAAATAATGTATTTATGTATATTGTACAGGATTATTTATTTATTTATTTATTTATTGTACTTATAACGCGCCAACATATTACGCAGCGCTGGACATTCATTTAGGTTACAGACAATATTTAGGGGTGACATACAGCAATATTACAATACAGGAATACAAGAAAGACCAGATCACACAGCACAGTATGAGTACCAGGTAATGCTTAGTCAGTCACTGGATGGAGCATGGAGATTAGGCGATTTTAGTTCACTCAAATGCATAGCATGGGTTCACAGTAATGGAGGTGCATGATCAGGTAGGACACAAAAGGAGGAGGTCCATGCCCGAAGGCTTACAATCTAGAGGGAGAGGTAGGGACACGAGAGGTAGGGGACCAGAGTTCAGCTGTGGGTTTACAGCACTTGTGAGGGGTGGTAGGACAGAGTGAAAAGGTGAGTTTTGACGGTCTTCTTGAAGATGTTGAAGGAAGGGGCTGCCCTAATGGGTAGAGGTAGGGAGTTCCATAGTGTTGGAGCAGCTCTTGAGAAGTCTTGGAGGCGTGCATGGGACTGAGTGATGCGGGGGGGGGGGGGGGGGGCGGTCAGGCGAAGTTCATTGGAAGAGCGGAGTGAGCGGCTAGGTGTGTACCTCTGAGTAAGATCGGAAATGTAGGCTGGACATGTTTTGTGGACAGATTTGTAGGTCAGACACAGTATCTTGAACCTGAATCTGGACTGGATAGGAAGCCAGTGGAGGGATTCAAGGAGGGGATCCGCTGTGGTGGAGCGATGGGAGCAGTAGATAATTCTGGCTGCCGCATTTATGATGGACTGCAGTGAAGGAGAGTTTGGAGTCCAGGGTGACACCCAGACAGCGGGCTTGAGAGGTAGGGTGAATGGTAGTGTGGTTAACAGTGACATGCACATCTGGGAGGTTCATGGAAGGCAGGGGTGGGAAGATCATAAATTCCATTTTGTCTAGATTTAGTTTCTGGAACCTAGCGGACATCCAGGAGGAGATGGCTGATAGGCAGGAGGAGACCTTGTCCATGGTACTGGTGGATATGTCAGGGGTGTGGAGGTAGATCTGGGTGTCATCTGCATACAGATAATAGTTAAAACCCATGGAGGAGATAACCTTGCCAATAGCGGATGTGTATAGGGTGAACAGTAGGGGGCCAAGGACCGAGCCGTGGGGGACTCCCACCGAGAGGTGGTTGGGGGTGGACGAGGACTCATTGAAGGCAGTCGTGAAGAAGCGGTTGGAGAGGTAGGATGAAAGCCAGGTCATGGCGAGAGCGTGAATGCCCATGGACTGGAGGGACTGGAGAAGTAGGGGATGATCTACTGTGTCAAAAGCTGCTGAAAGGTCAAGGAGGAGGAGAATGAAGTATTTACCTCCAGCTTTAGCTAAGGCAAGGTTGTCACGGACGGTTGCGGGGCTGCAGACGCGTCCTGGAACCGCCCGTGAAGAAAAAGCGATTGCGCTCGATTCTCTGCATTGATTGCGATTCAGATCAATAGAATCTGGATTGGTTGTGTAGGGGCTACCTGTAGCAACCTGGAGTTTCCCTTTCTCCCAGCTGTCACGGAACAGCCGGGAGGAACGTAGGCGAATCTGGAAGATTCGCCGTCGGTTTCTCCGATTTCTTGGTCAGATCTGCTGGTCATTGCAGCGAACAGAACTGACATTCCTGTTTTTTTTTTCTTTTTTTTCTCTTTCCCTCCTTCCACCAAAAGGCACTAGCCTGCTGCAGAGTGTCCCTGGCTTCAAGCTGTGCTGATGGCCCATCCATCAGATATAGTTGATAAGCACGATGACAGAAACAATATAGTTGGGGAAAAATCAGACATTCTGGCTCTCCTCCCAGCAGGGGAGCTGACACGTAGCTTGCTGCCCCAAACTTCAAAGAGCCTTTGCCTGGGGATGACCTGCTGTAAATCCCAGATGTATCTCATATTCCATAAACTGCTATATGTGTCATATTTTCTGTGTTGCCAGGCTGGCAGACCCTCCAAATTAACAGAGCAGGATTGGCCCTGTCTGGCGCATTCTAAGGTAAAGACTGCCAGTTAGGCAGTTCGAAAGTGCCCTGATGATACCACAGGGGTCCCACCCCTCATGTTTGTTATCAGGCTGCTGGGTAAATCGAGACAGACCTGAAAATGTTAGTAAATCTGCCCTGACCTGTACGGTTCTGTGAGATAGAGCCCATATATGGTTAGATATGATTTCTGGTCCCCAGGACAAGGGGAGGACTCATCTCATATTCTAAGGGGGTGTGTGGCTCCCGCCCTCACTCCCTCCTACTGGATCAGGGGCATAAGAATGGCAGAGGAGGCAAATTCAGTGTCCTCCACCCTGAAACTCCATCTTGATCACATCTGTGCCAGCTTGAGGATATGCTGGCATCCACCTGGTCTGAACTCTGAACTTTGATTGAAACCAAGAACTTTACAAGTTTTCCCACAAAAGGACACCTCTCCATGAACTCTAAGTATCCGTTTTTTCTCCCCTTTATTTTCATACTGTGTTATCTCATGTCTCAATAATTGTTGATTTTAATAATTTTCTGTATATATTAATTATTTATATTGCCGTGAATAAAGACTTTACCAAAGTAATTCACTGTTCCGCTACCCTATTATTCAGCATACACAGGAACTGAACTCAGACCTCTGAAGAGACGCTACTATTGTTGATATCTAGACAGAATAGAGTGTGTTTAACCGTTTTTATTCGCAGGACCAGTCAGTCAGTCGGGTCCACTGGCCCATACCAGTGGTGGTGGCAGTTACCCTGAAATAGTGTGTAAAGTTGTAATTACCATACCTCTCAGGCTCCCTTCTGGTCGGGCTGCTGCCCAAATTTCTGTCTGTTTCTGCGCAAAGATCGCGACCAAAGCTTGCATGGTCTGTGTGCTGAAACCGATTGGAAGGCAATTTGCGGTCTGACCACTAGGGCTCCTGTGACAAAGGTAATTGACCACCTTGGTGAGAGCAGTTTCGGTTGAGTAGGCAGGCCAAAATCCAGATTGCAGTGGGTCTAGCAGTGAGTTGGCATTGAGGTACTGGGTCAGGCGTTTGTGAACCAGACGCTCAAGGAGCGCAAAGGGGAGGAGGGAGATAGGGCGGTAGTTGGAGGGTAGCGAGGGGTCGATAGAGGGTTTCTTGCGCAGGGGTAGTACAGTGGCCTGCTTGAAGTCTGAGGGGAAGGTGCCTGTGGATAGGGAGAGGTTGAACAGGGTAGTAAGGACTGGGGCCAATTCCGTGAAGTGAGGCTGGAGTAAATCAGAAGGGATGGGGTCAAGGGGGGAAGTAGTGGTATGGGAAGTCTTCAGTAGGTGGATGACTTCCTCAGTGGTAGTAGGAGTGAAGAAGGTGAGGGGAGGATAGGGTGGAGGAGGAGCTGGTTGGGAGGGGGTGGGAGGTGAAGATTAGAGATTGGATATTTCCTGACGGATGGAGACAATTTTGTTGCTGAAGGGGGTGGCTAAATCTATGGCAGAGAGAGAGGAAATGGAGGGTGGGGGGGGTGGGTTTAAGCAAGGAGTTGAAAGTGGCAAAAAGACGCCGGGGGTTGGAAGCTTGTGCTCCGATGAGCTTGGTAAAGTATTCCTGCTTCGCATGAGCAAGGGCAGTGTGGAACTGCAGCAGGTTAGTCTTGTACTGTAGGAAATCCTGGTTAAGTCTAGTTTTTCTCCATTTCCGTTCAGTGGCGCATGTTTTCCTCTGGAGGTTGCGAGTATGGGTAGTGCCCCAGGGCTGGGGGTTAGGGGGTCAGTTGCGGCGAAATATTGGTGGAGCAGCTTTCTCTAGGGCTGATGAGAGAGTTTGGCGATACTGAGCTGCAGCAAGGGTGGGGAGAGTGAGGGAGAGGGCATGGAGGGGGTCAGCAAGAATGCTAGGGTTGAGCTTGCATAGGTCTCGCTGCCATCGACCAGGTGGGTGGGCGGGTAGTTTGGAGGTGCCTTCCGTGAGGAGGTTGAAGGTGAGAAGGTGATGGTCTGAGGCTGGAAAGGGTGCGATGTCAAGGTCTGCAATGGTGGTGGATTTAGTGAATATAAGGTCGAGAGTGTGACCTGCAGTGTGAATGGGGGTGTTGGTGTGTTATACTAGTCCAAGTGAGTTGGCAATGGTGAGTAGCCCGGGTCACAGCAGAGTTTTGAGCTTCATCGATGGGAATATTGTAATCCCCAAGGATGATGGTGGGGAGGTCAGAGGAGAGGATGTGAGGGAGCCAGGAGGCAAGGTCATAGAGAAATTGTGGGGAGGAGTCCAGAGGGCGGTATAAGACCGCAACAATGGCAGGGAGTGGGTGGTAGAGGTGGATAGTGTGGGCCTCGAATGATGTAGGGAGGTAGGTGGAGTGAGGACACGGAAGATGCAGGATGGGGAGAGGAGCATACCCACCCCTCTCCCATTCCTGTTGTCTGGTCTGGGGGTGTGACTGAGGTGAAACCCCCTGTAGGAGAGGGCAGCCTCTGCGGCAGAGTCAGAAGGGTCAGAAGAATAAGCACTTTTATTAATTACTTTATTCAAAGCAGTATCTCTTCAACCTAGTCCTTTTCATTTAGTGGTATTTTATGAGTGACGTACCATACTACAATGTCCCGTAGTGAAGCTTGGGTATTTTGGCACAGCATTGAGGTATATCTGATCTCATGATCTTTAGGGCCTGTTTACGCTGAATTCATTGAAAAACAACAAAAAAAGAATGTGTAACACACACCAAAATATGTTAATGGCAATGCACAATAAATGCATTTTTACACAATGTCATAAATTGGTGTGTGCTGTGCATGTCCGCTAGGCTATGCTGCACCAGATTTGGTGAAAATCAACCCTTATTATAAGACTTGTTTTTGAGCTTACCATAGGTGCAAATTTTCTTTAGATGTGCTAATGAGTATGGCTCCTGAAGATCCTATGAAGAGCTAATAAATGTTATTGTCATTTACTGTTTAAGAAAAAAACAAGAGGTTTTCCCTAATTCATAACATTCATAACTAATTCTTCTGTCAGACTGATGTTAAGCTGGCCATACATTACTTGCCGTATGGCCAGATTAACCATTGGATAGATCCCTCTCTGATCAAATGTGACTAGAAAGGGATCTATGGCCTGCCCACGCTATCAATTTGCAATAGATTTCAGCATGAGATCTATAGCAAATCATCCTGCTACCTCCAGCGACACCCCTTCTCCCCCAAGTGTAACATGTTCTCCCCATACCCATGCTCAGTGGTTAAAAGTCTTACCTGTCCACCGCTTGAATCCTGGCTTCCATCAGTGTGACGTCACACATGCACCAGCGTCATATGGTACTGGTGGGTGCAGTCAGTGACAGAGGAGGCCAAGAGGCCCTCAAGTGGATAGATGAGCCTTTAAAACACTTGGGGGGGGGGGGGGGGACACCAGCTGGGGGTTTGTTACAATATTGAATGTGGTTACCGCGGCACACCTGTTCAAGTCCTTGCAACTAAGATTTTTCTGCAAGTCTGATTGATCCTTTCATCTGATTTTGCTTGGAAATTGATAGAAAGTTCAACTGAGTGGCCCTTGCACTGAGACACTGATCAGCATTGGCTATTCATGCCCACAGCTTTGATCAAGTGAGGGGCTGCTCAGCTTCGGCATGTGTACGCTCTGGTCTCTCTCACATGCTTCCGCATACGTCACTCAAACCTTCTAAGACCAGACCTGGGCATATCGAGGAAGACAGAGGAAGCAAGCAAGCCAAATCAAACTTACTAAAAGATTTAATGTTTATTCAGCACATTTCAATATAAACACTCAATCACATGCTTCGGGTCTCAGGACTCTTTCATATTACATAACTAACCAGCATAGAGCCAAATTAATCCATGCTATGCACTGATGAGGATCAAACAATCCGAAACAGTCTGTATGCATGTTGGATTATTATGGCTCTGTACAAAATTAACAAGCTGACACATCATTGCATTCCAGCGGCTCTGGAGGTGTGTTTAGCTTCTAAGGGTAGAATGGTTAATTTGCATATATTCAGCAGTGATGCCCTGGGAGACATCTCAAGCTCACTCTAATATGAATTATCGCAAATTCTTTCTGTTTTAAGTAAGCAAACTTTTGTTTATATTACATAACAAATGGACAAACCGATTTTGTGCACGCATTAATGACCTGCAGCATGACGTCGGCAAGTTGCGGTACAACGCTAATTAGCAGTGCTCGTCTAATTCACCAGACGGTAAAACGCTGTTGCTGGACGATAAGAAGCTCCCAGATACGTTACAACGTAACGCTCTGGAACGCTTCCTCTAATGTGAAAGTTAACATGAAATTCAAATATACTTTCATGTCACCTTTCTAAAGGCAGCCTAGGAGCGATCTGTCAAAAGACAAGGATCAGCTCCTAGTGTAAAAGAGCCCTCAGGCTGCTTCAGGGGAGTTGCGTTTGTAATAATTCCTGTATCTTTCTGTAGTGCTGACATCCCCAGCAAGATGGCAGCACCCTTTTTTTTAAAGTTACAATGGGAATATAGGTTTATATTCACAAAACAATGTTAGAGGACCACTATCGCAAAACAATTAAGCAGTTAAAAGCTGACAGAACTCATGGGGGATTCTCAGGGCTTTCTTTGTTTTCAACAGCATTTCCTGAAGAACAGTTGCAAAGTCTAACTGATAAAATAGTGTGCAACTGAGAAAGGAGGCTGGCTTGTATCTTACTATTTTGGCAGTTAAACTGTTTTTTTAGGAAATGTTGTTGAAAACAAAGAAAACTCTGAGAATCCCCCATGAGGAGATGGACTTCTCAAATATAGCCATACACACCTCATACTTACCTCCTGTGTAGTCTACTCCTCAATCTCTTTCTCCTCTCCTGCATCCCATTTGTCCACTGTGATCAATGGAATTCTCCCTCCATTTTAAACATGGCCATTACCCCATAACAGCTTCCTGGTCAGCACACTGTTAAACTGTAATATCACCCAGTAAAGCCATAAGGAAACATGGACATTACCTTGTATATTCAGTTGTAACTGACAGCTGCTGATATATAACTGACAGCAACTGGTATATTTCAATTCTGACAAAATATTGTCAGAACTGGAAGGGATCACTGTAAGAAGCAAATGGTGAGCTTCTGAGAGGAACTGACAGTGAGGCAAGTATGTAATATTCATTTTCAGCTACGTCATGTGTTTATTTTAAATAATTTTACTCGCTTCAGGTTCCCTTTAAGTAATTTAACGTTCTTTTCTGAATATATCCTACTAGCCGACCCGTGGCGTAGCATACGCCACATAAGGGGGTAGAGGGCAGGAAGGGGGTTTTGGGCACAGTGGCAGGGAAGGGGGGTCGGACCCCTCCTCAACTGGGTCCCCCATGTGTGCTCCCCCTCCAGCTTAAGCTCAGCAGGAACCCCCCTCACCTGGGTCCCCCATGTGCACTCCCCCTCCAGCTTAAGCTCAGCAGGAACCCCCCCTCCCTCACCTGGGTCCCCCATGTGTGCTCCCCCTCCAGCTTAAGCTCAGCAGGACCCCCCTCACCTGGGTCCCCCGTGTGCACTCCCCCTGCAGCTTCAGCTCAGCAGGACCCCCCTCCCTCACCTGGGTCCCCCATGTGCGTTCCCCCTCCAGCTTAAGCTCGGCAGGACCCCCCTCCCTCACCTGGGTCCCCCATGTGTGCTCTCCCTCCAGCTTAAGCTCAGCAGGAACCCCCCCTCCCTCACCTGGGTCCCCCATGTGTGTTCCCCCTCTTGCTTAAAGAGACACTGAAGCGAGACTAAATCTCGCTTCAGCTCTCATATATAGCAGGGGCACGTGTGCCCCTGCTAAAACGCCGCTATCCCGCGGCTAAGCGGGGGTCCCTTCACCCCCAACCCACCCCCCGCAAAAGATAGTCGGAAAGTTGGTCGTAGAATTTTGTTTCCTGGAGGCAGGGCTAACGGCTGCAGCCCTGCCTCCAGTCGTGTCTATCAGACGCGCATCGCCGCCTCTCCCCCGCCCCCTCTCAGTGAAGGAAGACTGAGAGGGGCGGGGGAGAGGCGGAGATACGCGCTGACAGACGCGCGTGGGGCAGGGCTGCGGCGGTTAGCCCTGCCCCAACCAGGAAGCACTCCCCCGCATTACGGAGGGGGTTTGGGGGGACAGGGACCCCTGTTAAGCCGCGGGATAGCGGCTTTTTAGCAGGGGCACACGTGCCCCTGCTATATATGAGGTCTGAAGCGAGATCTATTCTCGCTTCAGACTCTCTTTAAGCACAGTAGCAGCCGCCACTATTAGTAAGAGGCAGCGGGCGGGGATGCCTCACCTCTTCCATGTTCCAGCGTGCATTCCACTGTTGTCACTTCCTGCAATGCCGCCCACTGTATTGGTGTAATTTGCCTTTTTAAAACAGAAGGAAATCTGCAATAATTCAGCTATAAGTAAACATTTGTGGTTACCGACAATGCACTGCTACTAAATATGCCAATTATTCCTTTCCACCCTTAGTAACTCAAGCAAGCATCCAGAACCACTGGTGTATAGCAAGCCTATAGCTTAAAATTTTACACAGCCATATCAAGCCCACATGTAACAGCCTGTTTCAGACTTTTTGTCCTCATCTGTACATAGCAGGGATTGATATAGCTGTATGAGCTAGGGCTTGGACCAGTACAACAGAGTAACCAAGCAGCTCAGGGCGACCCAAACCACTCGGAATGTGTAGGGAGATAAAAGGGACCAAAAAGACCTTCTACTAAAAAAATCAAAGCTTGGTGTAATTTGGCTTCTTAAAACAGAAGAAAATCTGCAATAATTCAGCTATAAGTGAACATTTGTGGTTACCCACAATGCACCGCTACTAAATATGCAAATTATTCCTCTTCACCCTTGGTAAGTCAAGCAAGCCTATGGGCCTGATTCACAAAGCGGTGCAAACTGTTTAGCACGGGTGTGCAAAACAGTTGGCACTTCCGTTCGCGGACTTTTGCGCGATCACAGTCTTTCGTGCACGCAATTTGCCACGAATCACGGCACTATGCACGCACAAACAGCCACAAACGGCATTTCACGTGCTAACTGTTTAGCACACCCATGCTAAACAGTTTGCACCGCTTTAGGAACCAGGCCCTACAGCTTTACATTTTACACAGTCATATCAAACCCACATGTGACAACCTATTTCAGACTTTTGGTCCTCATCAGTACATAGCAGGGATTGATATGGCTGCATGAGATAGGGCTTGAACCAGTACAACAGAGTAACCAAGCAGCTCAGGGTGACCCAAACTACTAAGAATGTATATAGGAGGATAAAAGAGACCAAAAAGCAAAAAAGCAAAGCTTGGTGTAATTTTCCTTCTTAAAACAGAAGCAAATCTGCAATAATTCAGCCATAAGTGAAAACCCACAATGCACTGCTACTGAATATGCAAATTATCCCTCTTTGCCCTTGGTTTGATATGACACTACTTCTTCTTCTTGCTTGGGCCAGCCCCTTCTTCTTGCTTGGACCGGCCCTGGGGGCAGGGCGCTACTTCTTCTTCTTGTTTGAAGGTTGAGGCACTTAGTCTATCTATATATATAATAGAGTAAGTGCCTCAACCTTCTCACAAGAAGAAGAAGTAGCGCCCTACCCCCAGGGCCGGTCCAAGCAAGAAGAAGGGGCTGGTCCAAGCAAGAAGAAGAAGTAGTGCCATATCAAACCAAGGGCGAAGAGGGATAATTTGCATATTTAGTAGCAGTGCATTGTGGGTAACCACAAATGTTCACTTATAGCTGAATTATTGCAGATTTGGTTCTGTTTTAAGAAGGCAAATTACACCAAGCTGTGCTTTATTTTAGTAGGAGGGCTTTTTGGTCCCTTTTATCCCCCTATACATTCTTAGTAGTTTGGGTCACCCCGAGCTGCTTGGTTACTCTGTTGTATTGGTCCAAGCCCTATCTCATGCAGTCTTATCAATTCCTGCTGTGTACTGATGAGGACTAAAAGTCTGAAATAGGCTGTTACATGTGGGTTACGACCATGTAAAATCTCAAGCTATAGACTTGCTATGCATTATAGAGATAGGAAATTCGGATGGGGTGAAATGACTAGCAGGATGGGATTTTCTCTGCACTGTACATTCAATTCAAGGCTGGCTGCTATTATAGCAAACCAGTATAGCAAGCTATATGTCAACTTCTTTGATATATTTTACTTTTAGTTCTGATTAAAGACATGATATGTAGACGTGTGCAGAATGATAAGATAACCTTTCCCCACCTAAAGAGCGAGGTTTAGCAAGCAAGGGGCCTTATCCCGCCCCAGAGTTAAAGGACTTCCGAGGCCAAAATAACGAAAATGACACCTTACCTTTTTATCTGCAGTACGCTTTGCCGCGAGTGCGACTGCGTAGCCTTTAGCCCGCCTCCAGCCGCGTAGTGGTTCCCGTCATCCTCCTGAAGTGTACGTCAGGCGCGGCTGGAGGCGGGCTAAAGGCTGCGCAGTCGCACTCGCGGCAAAGCGTACTGCGCAGCCGCGGATCAAGGCGGCGGCCATCTTAGGGGTGGAATGGATGCGACCCGTTTGGTGGGGTCGGGACAAGCCCTGGGGGAACTAAAAGGTCTAGATTGACGGCGGTACGGAGCAGAGGACGCGGAGGGCGTCCTCCGTGGATTCTGCAGATAAAAAGGTAAAGTGTCATTTTTGTCATTTTGGCCTCGGAAGTCCTTTAAGTCAACATTTTATGGCCTGCCCATGTGATTCTCCCTGAGCATGCTGGGTATTCTGTAACTCAGAGCTTTATTTATTTTTAGGAGCGATCCGCCGACCGCATCCGCCAGTGAAACCGCTTGGCTAATGTATTTCAATGGGATGGTGCACACCAGCGGTTTGAGGTTTTTAGCAAACCGCAAACGTGGGTCCTGAAGCAGTTCTGGAAAACGCTACATCAGAACGGCATTTTTGTTACAGAAGCTGTTCAGTAACAGCTTTTAGGGCCCATTCACACCTGAGCGGGAATCGCGCGATTCCCACTCATGGCAAACCGCTAGCAGTTTAGTAAAAACCGGTACACATTGTTGCAAATGGCAGTGTTCTCACTGCCGCGTTCGCGGTTAGCGATAACCGCAAACGCGTTTCATGCAGCAGTTTGCCGTCGATTTGCGTTTAGCGATTGTGATTAGCGTGCAAAGCTGATACACTGATACACCAGCGCTTCTGGATGCTTGCTTGACTTACCAAGGGTGAAAAGGAATAATTTGCATATTCAGTAGCAGTGCATTGTGGGTAACCACAAATGTTCACTTATAGCTGAATTATTGCAGATTTCCTTCTGTTTTAAGAAGGCAAATTACACCAAGCTTTGTTTTTTTTAGTCGGAGGTCTTTTTGGTCCCTTTTATCCTCCTATACATTCAGAGTGGTTTGGGTCACCCTCAGCTGCTTGGTTACTCTGTTGTACTGGTCCAAGCCCTATCTCATACAGCCATATCAAGGAGTGAATATGTGAATGCGTTTGTTTGAACATTTGCATGCGAGAGTGCGAAGGGTTAATAGATGTTTTTTCAGCCATATCAATCCCTGCCAAGTACTGATGAGGACCAAAAGTCCGAAACAGGCTGTCTACATGTGGGGATGATATGACTGTTTAAAATTTAAAGCTATAGGCTTGCTATACACCAGTGGTTCTGGATGCTTGCTTGGCTTACCAAGGGTGAAAAGGGATAATTTGCGTATTTAGTAGCAGTGCATTGTCGGTAACCACAAATGTTCACTTATAGCTGAATTATTGCAGATTTCCTTCTGTTTTAAGAAGGCAAATTACTCCAATACAGTGGGTAGCATTGCAGGAAGTGATGACAGTGGAACGCACGCTGGAACGTGGAAGAGGTGAGTCATCCCCGCCCGCTGCCTCTTACTAATAGTTGCGGCTGCTGCTGAGCTTAAGCAGGAGGGGGAGCACACATGGGGGACCCAGGTGAGGGAGGGGGGGTCCTGCTGAGCTTAAGCTGCAGGGGGAGCGCACATGGGGGACCCAGGTGAGGGAGGGGGGGTCCTTCTGAGCTTAAAAATCAGGGAGAATGCACATGGGGACCCAGGTGAGGGAGGGGGGGTCCTGCTGAGCTTAAGCTGCAGGGGGAGCGCACATGGGGGACCCAGGTGAAGGAGGGGGGGTCCTGCTGAGCTTAAAAATCAGGGAGAATGCACATGGGGACCCAGGTGAGGGGGGTCCTGCTGAGCTTAAGCTGGAGGGGGAGCGCACATGGGGACCCAGGTGAGGGAGGGGGGGTCCTGCTGAGCTTAAGCTGGAGGGGGAGCGCACATGGGGGACCCAGGTGAGGGAGGGGGGGTCCTGCTGAGCTTAAGCTGGAGGGGGAGCGCACATGGGGGACCCAGGTGAGGGAGGGGTGGTCCTGCTGAGCTTAAGCTGCAGGGGGAGCGCACATGGGGGACCCAGGTGAGGGAGGGGGGGTCCTGCTGAGCTTAAAAATCAGGGAGAATGCACATGGGGACCCAGGTGAGGGGGGTCCTGCTGAGCTTAAGCTGGAGGGGGAGTGCACATGGGGGACCCAGGTGAGGGAGGGGGGGTCCTGCTGAGCTTAAAAATCAGGGAGAATGCACATGGGGACCCAGGTGAGGGGGGTCCTGCTGAGCTTAAGCCGGAGGGGGAGCGCACATGGGGGACCCAGGTGAGGGGGGTCCAACCCCCCTCTCTGCCGCTGTGCCCAATATCCCCTTCCTGCCCTCTACCCCCTTATGCGGTGTATGCTACGCCGCGGGTCGGCTAGTTATATATATAGATACTGTGTTTAGTGCTTTTGATGCTTCAAGTTGTGGATCATGTCACATTTAATTAAAAAATGTCTTAAGCAAATCTGAAAAAAACCAAACTTATGATATAATGAAGTGTATGTGTGGTACGGATAATGATTAGAACATTAGAAAATAATCTCATATTTTTATTTTCAGTTACATAGCTTTTTATATAAAATTGTACCATTCTTTCATATTTACAGCTTACAAACCATACTCAGTATTTTAAACTATAAAACAAAGCAGACATAATGACCATTTGAACTTTCCTGCAGTAAAACCTTATCTCAGGCTGTATCTTACTGTTTCCTGGTTGTTTAAGTGCTTCAGAAAACAGGACTGTATTAGACCCAAGTTGGTTGGAGAGCTAAGAGAATCTCTTTTGCATAGATAACAACTGACGTTTCTTAACTTCATTGGGGGAGAAGATGGCTAAACGGTTGGAGGAGATTTTAAACTAGGATCTGGGGGTAGGCGGGAGGATAAAGTCTCAATATGTAGACAAGATAAGGTAAAAAGACAGTGGGAGTCTAACATTATGGGGGGTGGAGAGGGGGGTGGGGACAGTGTAAAGAGTAAGGAGGTTGGTAAAACTTCAAGTAGCCCATTTCATGTAAACAAAATTGGTAAATGTGGTGGTAAAAATATAAAGTGCATGGTAACCAATGCTCGGAGCCTTGCAAATAAAATAGACGAACTAGAGTTCATTCTGAATGACAAAGGCTATGACATTGTGGGAATAACCGAGACATGGATGGATGAAAGCCATGACTGGATAGCTAATTTAAAAGGATACAATGGGTATCATTCATAAAGCATTTCCGCATGCGGAAATGCTAAAAACAGCTGACTTTACCGACCACTCGTCAAAGTCAGCATTCATAAAGGCTCTTTCCGCATGAAAAAATGACATTCCCGTGCAGAGCGATACATTTCCGCCTTGTGCGGAGTTTTTCTAGATTAATCTAGAAAAAGTAACAAACACATCCATTCATAAACATTAGAGCAAGCGGTATCCGGAAGGAAAATACCGCTTGCTCGACAGTAGCGATAGGCGGGCGGATTACATGTAAATGAATGGGACGGACCTCCCAAGCAGCATCAGACAGAGGAGCGCAGGGAGGGAATCGGGCAGCTTTTATGTTTCCGCATGTCTTCCGCCACGCTACCGCCAGCTTCCTCCAGAAAACCTCCGCACTTCTACCGCAACAGGCAACTTCTTTATGAATGCCCACCCAGAAGTCTTAATTACCGGTTGCGGAGAAGAACGGTGTTTTCCCGCACTACCGACAGCCTCTTTATGAATGATACCCAATGTGTTTAGGAGGGATAGAACAGGGAAAAAAGGTGGAGGGGTTTGTCTCTTTGTTAAGAATTCTCTTACAGCTGTCCTCAACGATGAGATGGAGGAAGATTGCGAAGATGTGGAGTCCGTTTGGGTAAATATTCATGGTGGAAATAAAAGTTGCCAATTGCTTATTGAGGTATGCTACAGGCCACCTCTTATTAATGAAGCTGCAGAACTGCGATTACTACAGCAGATTGAAAAAGCTGCAAGTAAAAATGAGGTCATAGTTATGGGTGACTTCAACTTTCCAGACATTGACTGGGGTATTGAGGCTACCCATTCTGGTAAAAGCAGCAGATTTCTGGCAGCACTATAGAACAATTACTTGACTCAAATGGTGACGGAACCAACTAGGGGGAATGCGTTACTGGATCTGATCATTTCTAATAGACCAGATAATGTATCAAATGTGCAGGTTCAAGAACATTTGGGAAATAGTGATCACAACATGATAACGTTTGATCTGGTGACTGATAGGCCACGGGGCAGCGGGACCACTAAAACTATGAATTTTAGAAAAGCAAAGTTCAATCAAATTAGGCAGGCACTAAGTTTGGTGAACTGGGATAATGTACTACAAGGGGAAGACACTGAAGGGAAATGGCAAGCTTTTAAACTTATACTCAATCAATATTGTAGTATGTATATCCCATATGGAAACAAAATATCTAGAAATAGAAAAAGGCATCTATGGATGAATAGAAAGGTTAAAGATAAAATGAAGAGGAAAAAGAATGCCTATAAGGTCTTAAAACAGGAGGGGACCGAGGCTGCACTAAGCAATTATAAGGAGTGCAATAAAAATAGTAAAAAAGAGATTAGGCAGGCAAAGATTGAAGCTGAAAAACAAGTCGCTAAGGATATCAAATCTAACTCAAAAAAAGTTTTACAAGTACATTAACTCTAAAAAAAGAAAGGTTGACTGTATAGGACTCCTAAAGGATGAGGGTGGGAACTCAATGGTGGATGACCAAGGTAAGGCAGAGTTATTAAATGCTTTCTTTGCTTCTGTCTTCACAAAAGAAACAGCACTGTTGCAAACTACAGAGGCGGAAGAGTCTCAATCTTCTAACTGTAATATTAAATACTTAACGCAGGAAGAAGTGAAGGCAAGACTAAATAAATTAGAAATAGACAAGGCACCTGGCCCGGATGGCATGCATCCTCGGGTCCTAAGGGAATTAAGTTCAGTTATAGATAAACCCCTTTATCTTATCTTTTGTGACTCTCTTGCAACTGGCAGAGTCCCAGTGGATTGGCGTACAGCCCACGTTTTCCCATTATTTAAGAAGGGCAAAAAATCAGATCCAGGAAATTATAGACCTGTAAGCTTAACATCAGTTGTATGCAAACTATTTGAGGGGTTACTAAGAGATACTATACATGACTTCATAGTAGAAAATAATCTTATTTCTCAGCATCAACATGGGTTTACTAAAGACAGGTCCTGTTTGACTAACATGCTCAGCTTTTATGAGGTAGTGAATGCTAATATGGATATTGGGAATGTTGTAGATGTGATATACTTGGACTTTGCAAAGGCCTTCGACACTGTTCCCCACAAAAGTCTGGTGCAAAAGTTGAGGATGCAAGGACTGGGGAAGAGTCTGTGTTCATGGATAGGGAACTGGCTAATGGACAGAAAACAAAGAGTTGTGGTCAATGGATCGTACTCAAAATGGGAGACTGTTAGCAGTGGGGTCCCACAGGGGTCTGTTCTGGGTCCAGTGCTCTTCAATTTATTTATTAATGACCTAGTAGATGCAGTAGTGAGCAATGTTGCTATTTTTGCAGATGATACAAAATTGTGCAGAATCATCAACTCTCAGGAAGATAGTGTCATATTGCAACAGGATCTGGATAGGATGGCTATATGGGCACATACATGGCAGATGAAATTCAATGTTGACAAATGTAAAGTCATGCATTTTGGACGTACTAATGGTCTAGCACCATACAAAATAAATGGGATACAGTTGGGGACATCAAACTTGGAGAAGGACTTAGGAGTACTCATTGACAACAAGTTAAATAATCGTACTCAATGCCAAGCAGCTGCAGCTAAAGCTAACAAAATTTTGGGATGCATTAAAAGGGAAATAAAAACTCGAGATGCTAGCATAATATTGCCCCTGTTTAACTCTCTAGTAAGGCCACATCTGGAATATGGAATTCAGTTCTGGGCACCACATTACAAAAAAGATATTGCAGTTTTAGAGCAGGTGCAGAGACGAGCAACAAAATTGATACGTGGGATGGAAGGTCTCACTTATCAAGAAAGGTTAGATAAACTGGGTTTATTTAGTCTAGAGAAAAGACGCCTTAGAGGGGATCTAATTAACATGTATAAATACATCAGAGGGCGATATAATAGCTTGGCGGATGAGCTTTTTGTCCCTAGGCCTTCTCAAATGACTAGAGGACATGATCTGCGCATGGAGGAAAAACGTTTTAGCCATTTATTTAGGAAAGGGTTCTTTACAGTAAGAGTGATTAAGATGTGGAATGCATTGCCACAGGAAGTCGTTATGGCAAACTCTATGGGCCTGATTCACAAAGCGGTGATAACTCAGTTATCACGCCTAAAAGACTTTAGGCGTGATAAGCCGTGCACTGCTGAGTTAGCACCGCTTTTGCTCTTTATCGCGCGCAAAGTCCCGCGCGCAAAGTTTTGCGCGTGCAATCGTGCAATTCCGCGCGCAGTGCCCATAGGGTTTAATGGGCACATCGCGCGAACTGCACCGTGCGCCGGGCGATTGCGCGCGCAAAGTTCGCGCGAGTTTCGTTTTATCACGCCTAAACTGAGTTTAGGCGTGATAAAGGGCTTTTCACAGGCGTGCAAACACTTTGCACCGCTTTGTGAATCAGGCCCTATACCTGCATTTAAAGGGGGCTTAGATGCTTTCCTTGCGTTGAAAGACATCCATGGCTACAATTACTAGGTAATGCCTAATGATGTTGATCCAGGGATTTTATCTGATTGCCATCTGGAGTCGGGAAGGAATTTTTCCCTTTAGGGGCTAATTGGACCATGCCTTGTAAGGGTTTTTTCGCCTTCCTCTGGATCAACAGGGATATGTGGGGGACGGGCTGGTGTTGTACTTTACACTGGTTGAACTCGATGGACGTATGTCTTTTTTCAACCAAAATAACTATGTAACTATGTAACTATCTAACTCTTCCTGTATTGAAAAACAATATGAGACTCTTTGCTACTTACAGTATGTTGTATTTATTAGCTGTACTACACATACAATTAACTCAAAAGTTTATTTTCTCTTTAGGTTTGTTTTAAGTAAAGGGTTTCTGTAATGATCAGAACGTGCTCTATCAGACAGTTAGTCAGTACTTTATTCAGAGTGTGATCACACGTGATTGGTGCACAGTCGTTTCAGGAGTACTCCTTAAGTGATAGCACTTAGTGGCTGGGGCTATCACCCAGACAGAGAGTGGTCGTACAGGCAGGGTCAGTAACAGGTCGGTCAGGTCGCAGTACAAAATCGTGAGACAAAAACGTAGTGAGTAGTAAGCCGGGGTCGGCAACAATCAGATGGCCGAAAGTACAAAATCAGAAGGCAAAGATAGAGTCGAGGTCGGGCCGAGGTCGGCAACACACGGACAGGCAGAGTACAAAATCGAGAGGCAAAAGGATCGTCAGACGTTCAGGCAAAGCTCATACACAATAAGGCATACAATGAATAATGAAATTAATATTACTGTTACGAAATATCAATAATAATAACGCTAGCTATGTGTGAATCCCCGGGGTCCTGCCGGATCAAACACACTGGGAACTAACTAGTGTTGGGCGAACATCTAGATGTTCGGGTTCGGGCCGAACAGGCCGAACATGGCCGCGATGTTCGGGTGTTCGACCCGAACTCCGAACATAATGGAAGTCAATGGGGACCCGAACTTTTGTGCTTTGTAAAGCCTCCTTACATGCTACATACCCCAAATTTACAGGGTATGTGCACCTTGGGAGTGGGTACAAGAGGAAAAAAAAATTAGCAAAAAGAGCTTATAGTTTTTGAGAAAATTGATTGTAAAGTTTCAAAGGAAAAATTGTCTTTTAAATGCTGAAAATGTCATGTTTCTTTGCACAGGTAACATGGTTTTTACCGCCAGGCAGTCATAAATGTAATAAAGATAAGAGGTTCAATAAACAGGGACCAGTAACGCTAACCCAGCAGCAGCAGCAGCACACGTGATGGAACAGGAGGAGGCGCAGGAGGAGAAGGCCACGCTTTTTGAGACACAACAACCCAGGCCTTGCATGAGGACAAGAAGCGTGCGGATAGCATGCTTTTTACCGCCATGCAGTCATAAATGTAATAAAGATAAGAGGTTCAATAAACAGGGACCGGTAACGCTAACCCAGCAGCAGCAGCAGCACACGTGATGGAACAGGAGGAGGCGCAGGAGGAGAAGGCCACGCTTTTTGAGACACAACAACCCAGGCCTTGCATGAGGACAAGAAGCGTGCGGATATAGCAGCAATGCTTTTTGCCGCCATGCAGTCATAAATGTAATAAAGAGAAGAGGTTCCATAAACAGGGACCGGTAACGCTAACCCAGCAGCAGCACAGAGCACACGTGATGGAACAGGAGGAGGCACAGGAGGAGAAGGCCACGCTTTGAGACACAACAACCCAGGCCTTGCATGAGGACAAAAAGCGTGCGGATATAGCAATGCTTTTTGCCGCCATGCAGTCATAAATGTAATACAGATGAGAGGTTCAATAAACAGAGACTGGAAACGCTAACCCAGCAGCAGCACACATGATGGAACAGGAGGAGGCGCAGGAGGAGAAGGCCACGCTTTTTGAGACGCAACCCAGGCCTTGCATGAGGACAAAAAGCGTGCGGATATAGCAATGCTTTTTGCCGCCATGCAGTCATAAATGTAATACAGATGAGAGGTTCAATAAACAGGGACTGGAAATGCTAACCCAGCAGCAGCAGACGTGATGGAACAGGAGCAGGCGCAGGAGGAGAAGGCCAAGCTTTTTGAGACACAACAACACAGGCCTTGCATGAGGACAAAAAGCGTGCGGATATAGCAATGCTTTTTGCCGCCATGCAGTCATAAGTGTAATACAGATGAGAGGTTCAATAAACAGGGACCGGAAACGCTAAACCATCCCAGATGTTCATTGGTCATGTTACTTGGTTGGGGTCCTGGAGTGTTGCGTAGTCGTTTCCAATCCAGGATTGATTCATTTTAATTTGAGTCAGACGGTCTGCATTTTCTGTGGAGAGGCGGATACGCCGATCTGTGACGATGCCTCCGGCAGCACTGAAACAGCGTTCCGACATAACGCTGGCTGCCGGGCAAGCCAGCACCTCTATTGCGTACATTGCCAGTTTGTGCCAGGTGTCTAGCTTCGATACCCAATAGTTGAAGGGTGCAGATGGATTGTTAGACACAGCTACGTCATCTGACATGTAGTCCTTGACCATCTTCTCCAGGCGATCGGTGTTGGAGGTGGATCTGCACGCTTGCTGTTCAGTGGGCTGCTGCTGCATGGGTGTCAGAAAATTTTCCCACTCCAAGGACACTGCCGATACCATTCCCTTTTGGGTACTAGCTGCGGCTTGCGTTGTTTGCTGCCCTCCTGGTCGTCCTGGGTTTGCGGAAGTCAGTCTGTCTGCGTACAACTGGCTAGAGGAGGGGGAGGATGTCAATCTCCTCTCTAAAGTCTCCACAAGGGCCTGCTGGTATTCTTCCATTTTGACCTGTCTGACTCTTTCTTCAAGCAGTTTTGGAACATTGTGTTTGTACCGTGGATCCAGAAGGGTATAAACCCAGTAATTGGTGTTGTCCAGAATGCGCACAATGCGTGGGTCACGTTCAATGCAGTCTAGCATGAATTGAGCCATGTGTGCCAGAGTCCTACCAGAATCCTCATCATCCTCTTGTGAGCGTTGTGATAGTTGTTGTGATGCATCATAGTCGTCACCTTCCTCCTGGTCTGCTTCTGCTGACCATTCGCGTTGAATTGTGGAAGTCCAACGTGCACCGCTCTGGCCCTCGTCAGTGGTGGCATGAAATTCCTGCTCCAACTCCAGCTGTTCCTCCTCCTCTTCTTCGTCATAGCTGCTGGGGCCAGCGTTCCCTGAGGCGGATGGCCTGATGTTGGTACCATCACGCTGATCGTTTTCTCCTTCAGATTCCCCCAGTTGCATCATGACAGCTGTTTCCTTGATTTTTAACATCGACCTCTTCAGTAAACACAGCAGTGGTATGGTAATGCTGACTGAAGAGAACACAGAACAGTACACAGAATGCTATATAGTGTGGCTGAACGAGCGGTGTACTACTGTTCCCAGCAGACACAGAACAGTACACAGAATGCTATATAGTGTGGCTGAACGAGCGGTGTACCACTATTCCCAGCAGACACAGAACAGTACACAGAATGCTATATAGTGTGGCTGAACGAGCGGTGTACTACTGTTCCCAGCAGACACAGAACAGTACACAGAATGCTATATAGTGTGGCTGAACGAGCGGTGTACCACTATTCCCAGCAGACACAGAACAGTACACAGAATGCTATATAGTGTGGCTGAACGAGCGGTGTACTACTGTTCCCAGCAGACACAGAACAGTACACAGAATGCTATATAGTGTGGCTGAACGAGCGGTGTACCACTATTCCCAGCAGACACAGAACAGTACACAGAATGCTATATAGTGTGGCTGAACGAGCGGTGTACTACTGTTCCCAGCAGACACAGAACAGTACACAGAATGCTATATAGTGTGGCTGAACGAGCGGTGTACCACTATTCCCAGCAGACACAGAACAGTACACAGAATGCTATATAGTGTGGCTGAACGAGCGGTGTACTACTGTTCCCAGCAGTGACACACAATGACTGGGGGGGACCCTGGCTAGCGTGGCTGGAGCGCGAACTACCCTGCCTGCCTACCCAAAGCTAAACCCACAGACAAATGGCGGAGATATGACGTGGTTCGGGTATTTATTTACCCGAACCACGTGACCGTTCGGCCAATCAGAGCGCGTTCGGGTCCGAACCACGTGACCCGTTCGGCCAATCACAGCGCTAGCCGAACGTTCGGGGAACGTTCGGCCATGCGCTCTTAGTTCGGCCATGTGGCCGAACGGTTTGGCCGAGCACCGTCAGGTGTTCGGCCGAACTCGAACATCACCCGAACAGGGTGATGTTCTGCAGAACCCGAACAGTGGCGAACACTGTTCGCCCAACACTAGAACTAACTAAGGTCTGAGAGCTTAACCGCAAAGTTTCAGCAACAGCAGACAATGATCTACTGAAAGCCCGGGTCTTAAATACAACAGGTAATCCCCGCGGCTCCACCCAACTCGCCATGGCCAATCAGAAGCGAGTGTCAGACCAGAGTTGTCAGCTGACCGGCTGGTCAGCAGACTCGCCTCCTCAATGCATAAAGGTCCTGTCAGGTACACGCGTGCACTTTTCTGTCTTGATGTACCCTGGAGAGACCTGACCTGCTGGGGAGAGATGACGGGGAGGCGGCGACGGAATCCGCCGTGATGTCAGACGCGGGAGCGGCGGTCGCGCCGCTCTCCACTGCAGAGGTAACTATGACATTACTGACATTACCCCTTCTCGAGGCGTGGCCTCCGGACATGCCCCTTAAGCGCTTTCTGGATGTAATAAGTGAAACTGCTGTTTTAATTCCTCAGCATGAAGATGATGAGCCGGGACCCATGACCTCTCCTCAGGACCATACCCTTCCAGTGGACCAAATACTGTAGAGAGTTCTGCACCCTACGAGAATCCAAAATCTCTTCTACCTCATATTCTGGTTCTCCATCCACAATTACTGGGGGGGGGGGGGAGAGGACTCTGTATACACAGCTGGCTTAAGTAAAGAGACGTGAAAAGACTTTACCCCCTTCATGATAGCTGGAAGGGCAACCCTGTATGCCACCTCATTCATTTTTTCTGTAATGGGGTATGGCCCAATATACTTAGGCCCCAATTTGGCCGAGGGCTGTCTCAGGGCTATGTGGCACGTGGATACCCACACCATATCTCCCGGGGCAAAGTCCCATTCCGTTGAACGCTTCCTATCAGCCTGCGTCTTCTGTGCATTAAATGCTTTTTCTAAATTGGCTTTTACCAACAACCAAATTCTCTTACACGATGTCTGCCAATCGTCTAATGCCAGGAAAAGAGAACTTGACGTTGGTAAGGGGCTGAATCTAGGTGACTTCCCTGTTACCACCTGAAATGGCGAATAACCCCCAGGAAGCGTTTCGGAGATTGTTGTGGACAAACTTCACAAAGGGAAGGAACTTTTCCCACTCATGTTATGAATCAGCCACATAGCATCGGAGAAATTGTTCTAGTGACTGATTCATCCTCTCAGTCTGGCCATTGGTTTGAGGGTGAAATCCTGAGGAGAATGACAGGGTCAGGCCCAGATGCTGACAGAAGGCTCGCCAAAACCTAGATACAAACTGTACCCCTCCATCTGAAACTACATTGACTGGTATTCCATGCAAACGGAAGACATGAGTGACAAAGAGATCTGCCAATTCCTGGGCTGATGGAAGTTTTCTTCAAGAAACAAAATGGACCATCTTGCTAAAGCGGTCTACAATCACCCAAATCACAGTATTCCCCTCGGAATTGGGGAGCTCTCCCACAAAATCCATGGATATGTGGGTCCATGGTTCTGTGGGAGTAGGCAATGACTGTAGCATACCCACAGGAGCCTGTCTGGATGGCTTGCTGTGAGCACAGATGGTACAGGGGGTAACAATCTTTGCAGTAATTTTTCCAAGAGGGCCACCACACACTGCGGGACAGGAGTTCCTCAGTCCTGCCTATCCCTGGATTCCCAGCATTTTTATGGCTGTGGAACATCTGTAATACTTGCAGATGCAGTGGAACAAACAGTATCCCATCTGGCTTTCCATCTGGAGCCTCAGACTGATATGGCTGCAGGGTGACTGCCAGATCCTCCACGGGTTCCGTGGCCGCAAGCACTATATGTTCTGGCAAGATATTTACAGGGAGTGAGGGCTGTACTGTCTCAGGTTCGAAACAGCGGGATAATGCATCGGCCTTAACGTTCTTATTACCTGGCTTGTACGTGATTATAAATCGGAACCGTGAACAGAAGAGTGCCCACCGAGCTTGTCTCGGGTTGAGCCTCTTAGCACCCTCAATATATTCCAGAGTCTTGTGATCTGTATATACTGTAATAACATGCTCCTCCCCCTCTAGCCAGTGTCGCCCCTCCTCGAATGCCATCTTTATGGCCAAGAGCTCCCTGTTGCCAATGTCATAATTTCTCTCCGCTGGGGAGAATTTGCAGGATAAAAATGCACAGGGGTGCAACCGTCCCTGAGATCCCGAATACTGGGACAGTACAGCCCCCACTCCAACTTCGGAGGCATCTACTTCCACAATAAACGGGCGTGTAACAGCCATTTGATGCAAAATGGGGGCAGCACAGAAAAGTGACTTGAGATGTGTCAAAGCCTCACAGGCCTCCTCAGACCAGTTGTAAGTATCTGCCCCCTTCTTGGTCAAATTGGTGAGGGGTGCTACCACTGAAGAAAATCCTTTAATAAACTTTCTATAATAATTAGCAAAACCTAAAAAGCGCTGGAGAGCTTTCAAACCGGCAGGCTGTGGCCACTCCAGCACTGCAGAAACTTTCTTGGGGTCCATGGACAAACCGTGTGTGGAGATGACGTACCCCAAGAAGGCGATCTCAGACACCTCAAACAGACATTCTTCTAGTTTTGCATACAGATGATTTTCTCAGAGTTTTAATAGAACAAATCTCACATGTTCTCTGTGTTCTTTGAGGTTGTGGGAAAATATCAAGATGTCATTTAAGTAGATAACCACGAAGCGTCCCAGGACGTCCCTAAAAATTTAGTTGACAAACTCTTGAAATACCGCGGGGGCATTACACAACCCGAAGGGCATCACTAAGTACTGGTAATGCCCATCGGGTGTGTTGAAGGCGGTCTTCCATTTATCCCCCTGTCTAATACGGATCAAGTTATATGCCCCTCTCAGGTCCAGTTTGGAGAACACTTGCGCCCCAGAAACTTGGGAAAACAAATCATCAATCAAGGGTAAAGGATAGCGGTTGGGAATCGTTATCTTGTTCAGAGCCCTATAATCGATGCACGGGCAAAGCCCGCCATCCTTCTTTTGGACAAAGAAAAAACCTGCCCCTGCCAGTGATTTAGAGGGACGGATGAAACCCTTTTCAAGGTTCTCCTTGATGTATACTTTCATGGCAAGTTGTTCTGGACCTGAGAGGTTATACAAGTGTCTCCTGGGAGGCATGGTACCCGGTCTCAGATCAATGGGGCAATCAAATTCCCTATGTGGGGGAAGCTTATCAGCAGCTTGCCGGCAAAAAAACGTCTGAAAACTCTAGCTATGGGGAAGGAACACCTTCCACTTCAACCTCAGTGGAACACAGGGTAACTTTTTCGAGGCAAGAAGATTGACAGGCTGGGGACCAGGCCAGCAATTGCCCTGTGTTCCAGTCAATCTTAGGTGAATGTTGTCGTAACCACGGGAGCCCTAAGACAATCATCGCAGACGACATCTTTAATACATAAAATTGCAGCTCCTCCCTATGCAAAACTCCTACATGACAAGTGAGAAGAGGAGTTTGTGAGAGAGGTTGCTTGTTCTGCAGTGGAGAATCATCAATGGCGGTTACGTATATCTGCCTGTCTAAGGGGAGCATAGGAATTTCCCACTTAGAGGCCAAACCCAAGTCAATAAAGTTAGCTGCAGAGTCCTAGTCAACAAAGGCCTGTGTACAAAAAAACTTGACTCTTCCACGTCACAGAACAAGGTAACAACATCTTAGAAAACTTCGGAGGTAAAACAGGTTCGCCTAGAGTAGTACCTCCAACTACACCTAGGCGGAGAAGTTTTCCGCCTTCTTGCTGCAATTTTGTATGAGATGCCCTTTCTCTCCGCCTTCTGGTCTTTTTGGTTTCCGACAACTTTGAATGACCGATCTGCATTGGTTCATCCAAAGTAGTCGTGACCTGAGCGGGTGGAGACCACAGTTCTGGGGATACCACGTGACCTGCCTTGTTTATAGTATCGTACCCTGCGATCAATTTTTACGGCTAAAGTAATAGCTTTGTCTAGCGTTTTGGGCTCAGGGTGGCTGATCATGATGTCTGACACTGAATCTGACAACCCTGACAAAAAACAGTCTAATAATGCATAATGTTCCCATCTGGAAGAGACCGCCCACTTCCTAAACTGTGAGGCATAATCTTCCACAGTACCGTGACCTTGGCGAAGTCTTTTTAAATTTCTGCAGGGGCTGCAATGTCTGGGTCATTGTATATGACCGCCATGGCATCAAAGAAAGCCTGAACAGATCCTAAAGCCTCATGGCCCTCAGGTAAATTATAGGCCCAGGTTTGCGAATCCCCAGACAGTAAGGTTTTAATCAATGTTACCCGCTGTAGTTCGGAGCCTGACACAATGGGTTTCATTTCAAAGTATGATTTACACCTGTTTCTAAAATTCCTGAAATCTGACTTGTGCCCTGAAAATCTTTCAGGTAGAGCCATCTTAGGTTCACGGGCAAGAGAGGGAGGCGATGATGATGCAGATCTCTGTGAGCGACCCACAGCCTCAGTCAGAACGTTCAACTGAGCCTGTTGTGATGCCACAGTAGCATTTAACTGCTCAACGGCTGCAGTTAATGCTTGAATCGGAGCCTCCATAACATATATGGTCTGCTGTTATGTAATGATCAGTAGCGTATTTGATGATCAGAACGTGCTCTATCAGACAGTTAGTCAGTACTTTATTCAGAGTGTGATAACACGTATCAGGAGTACTCCTTAAGTGATAGCCCTTAGTGGCTGGGGCTATCACCCAGACAGAGAGTGGTCGTAAGGGAAGGGTCAGTAACAGGTCGGTCAGGTCGCAGTACAAAATTGTGAGACAAAAACTTAGTGAGTAGTAAGCCGGGGTTGGCAACAATCAGATGGGCGAGAGTACAGAATCAGAAGGCAAAGACAGAGTCGAGGTCAGCAACACACGGACAGGCAGAGTACAGAATCGAGAGGCAAAAGGATCGTCAGAAGTTCAGGCAAAGTTCATACATAATAAGGCATACAATGAATAATGATATTAATATTACTGTTACGAAATATCAATAATAATAACGCTAGCTATGTGTTAATCCCCGGGGTCCTGCTGGATCAAACACACTGGGAACTAACTAAGGTCTGAGAGCTTAACCACAAAGTTTCAGCAACAGCAGACAATGATCTACTGAAAGCCCGGGTCTTAAATACAACAGGTAATCCCCGCGGCTCCACCCAACTCGCCCCGGCCAATCAGAAGCGAGTGTCAGACCAGAGTTGTCAGCTGACCGGCTGGTCAGCTGACTCGCCTCCTCAATGCATAAAGGTCCTGTCTCCAGGTACACGCGTGCGCTTTTCTGTTTTGATGTACCCTGGAGAGACCTGACCTGCTGGGGAGAGATGACGGGGAGGCGGCGGCGGAATCCGCCGTGACGTCAGACGCAGGAGCGGCGGTTGCGTCGCTCTCCGCTGCAGAGGTTACTATGACATTACTGACAGTTTCCTTTCAAGAGCTACTAAGGCGAGACCCTGTGAAGGCCAGTTAAGTGACAAGACAATATACTCTGTACAGCGCTGTGGAAGATATTGGCGATATACCGATACTAAATAATAATAATACCGCTTAGTTAAGTAGCATTCTTACCTTTTTCAGACCTTCAGAGCTTTAACTTTTCCAGGTAAAAATGCTCACAGTGTCTTTAAAGTTGTCTCTTCCAAATTCACATTAGAGATCTCTATGGTCATCTCTACATGCCGTCTCTGGTGGATGTCACTTTTCTGAGAGTCACTTTTCACTGTATGTCCTCTCTGCTCTTCCTGAAGCTGACAATAATGTTGCATTTCTTTGTAAAATTTACCAAGCAAGTGGCTGGACTTTGTAACTGTTTTGTCAGGTTTAGTTACTTTTTTTTTCTTAAATAGCTCTTCCTTATTCCATACCTGGCCTATATGTAGCAACCTTTGTTCCTTGTTTATTTTTATATAGTATACTAGCCGACCCGCAGCGTAGCATACGCCGCATAAGGGGGTAGAGGGCAGGAAGGGGGTATTGGGCACAGCGGCGGGGAGGGGAGTCGGACCCCCCCTCAACTGGGTCCCTCATGTGTGCTCCCCCTCCAGCTTAAGCTCAGCAGGAACCCACCCCCCCTCACCTGGGTCCCCCATGTGTGCTCGCCCTCCAGCTTAAGCTCAGCAGGAACCCCCCCTCCCTCACCTGGGTCCCCCATGTGCGCTCCCCCTCCTGCTTAAAGGGAAGGTTCAGGGAGGGGATTAAAAAAATAAAAATAAATTTCCACTTACCTGGGGCTTCCTCCAGCCCGTGGCAGGCAGGAGGTGCCCTCGGCGCCGCTCCGCAGGCTCCCGGTGGTCTCCGGTGCCCGACCCGACCTGGCCAGGCCGGCTGCCAGGTCGGGCTCTTCTGCGCTCCATTCCCTGGCACTTCTGCGTCTCACGCCGGCGCGCTGACGTCATCGAACGTCCGCCGGGCTGTACTGCGCAGGCGCAGTAGTTCTTTATGCATCACATATGCATAAATTCTATGCGCCCTGCTAAAAACACTAAAAACACTAAAACAATGAACATTACCAAGCATGAATTTACATGAAATATGTACAGCAAGCAATATTATGTACAACGAACGATATTAAAATGGGTGCCTCCACCCCCCTCCCACACTCCAACCATTACATAACATCCTCACACATCAATGGCTGCCATCTTGTGGCTGATCTTGATATTACACAGCATATCCAATAACAAGTAAACTTGCCGAGTACCCTCCCGCAGTGATACCAGTGGGATGGATTAAATCCCACTAGCACCACCTACCCAAAGCGAAATCAGTTACCCCCAGTGTCCTATTGTATATATGTGAACCCTCACCTATCCCTGTCATCAAATACTCACCTTAATTCCATCTGCCCTCCTGACCATAACCCTTTATTCTATCTATTAAGAATGAGAAAGAGATTGTATCTGTCAGACAGAGACGGTTCGTCAATGATTGGGGGGAATATAAGACTAAGCAGGCATATAAATGGCAGGTCAAAAAAGAGGGGGCGGCCATAAAGGGTGAGACTTCAGGAGAGCAGGGTGCCTCTGCTAATCAGCCCAATGGTGAGGCTGCACCGTTGAAACCAACACCCCCTGTGGAGGACAAAGGGGTGGGTGGTGGGGGGGCCCCCAGACCAGAGGACCGGGGGAGAGGGAACCCCACACCAGAGGGATGGGGAGGGGCTAGACCCAGGCAGCAAAGCCCCCATCTGGAGTGGTATAATCACCCAAGGGGCCCTACCAATGTGGGACAACCAAAACCACCAAGACCTTTTAGACCAGGGGGGAGAGGGGGAAGATATGAGGGAGATTACTCCCCGGGAATGTACAGAGGGGAAACACCGGTCTCCACGTATAACAGATATGAACCCTTCAGCCTTGAAGATGACCGTTTTTTAGGGATGAATCAGAGGCCCCAATGGTATCCCAATTTTCCAGGCAGGTGGGGGGAGGGGGGTGGTGGAATAAAAAGAAGAATAGGAGAGGGACCAGAGCAGGACGCAGACAGCAAAAAAAGAAGAGAGTGATGGGAAAGGGAATATTCAATATTAGTGGAAAGGAGCTCACCAAAGATCAAATTAAACTTTTGGATAATGGGTTAAATTTTGCACCTGGGAAAAGTTTGAATAAATTTGAAGCGTATATTGATATAAATAAATATGTGAGGCGGATTAATATGAAGAAATATTTTATGGGAAAAAATAATCTTCGAGTGGGAGTGGATCACACACAGGGGCAATACAAGCACACACAGCTTAGGAATAAGTCCCTATTTAACCCACAAGACACAGGGAAAGACAGCACGGTGGAAACATTTAAGAGGGCTGTGCTTGGGGATTTGGAAATTCTCCGGATTAAAAAAGAAAAAGGTAAATATAGGGTGGCACAGGAGATCAAACAATTGGCAGAAGATAAAGATTTAATCTTGAAGCCAGCAGATAAGGGAGGGGGGTTGGTGATTTTGAGTGGAGACCAATATAGGGCGGAAATGGGGAAAATAGTGGGGGACAGAGAAACCTATGGTAGTTTGGGAGGAAATCCGACCAATGAGTTTAAGAAAGTGCTGGGGGGGATATTGCTCGACGGGGAAAAAGAGGGTATCATCAGTACACAGGAACTCAATTATTTACTACCTACAGTGCCACGCATCCCTGTAATATATTATAATCCGAAAATACATAAGGACCAAAGGAACCCCCCTGGGAGGCCCATTGTGAGCGGGGTAGGCTCCTTGACCCAAAGAGTTGGTGAGTATGTAGATATTTTTTTGCAGGATGAGGTGGCTAAATTACCGAAACTACTCAGGGACACCAAGCACCTGCTACAGATCATGGAGGGGGTGGCGGTGGGTGGGGATGACTGGCTGGTTACGGCCGATGTGTCGTCCCTATACACCGTCATCCGTCATGAGAAAAGTTTGGGGCTGGTGGAAGATGCCCTGAAGGGGGGCTCGGAACTGCATGACTTGCAGATCCAGTTTATATTGAAACTTTTGTCATATTCTCTCCGGCATAATTACTTCTGGTATGATGGACGATATTATATACAACGACAGGGCTGTGCGATGGGAGCGAAGTTCGCTCCCAGCGTTGCAAACATCTATATGGGTAAGTGGGAAGAGTTGGTGTTGAATAGAGATAGCAGGGGTCGTATTGTACTGTGGACTAGGTTCATAGACGACCTGCTGTTTATATGGAGAGGCCCTAAAACTGAGTTGGATGAATTTTGTGAGATGATGAACCAGATGTGGGATGAAATCAAATTAACGTTTAGTTCAAGCCAGGAGAGGATAAATTTCCTCGACCTGGAAATATGGAAAGAAGGGGGAGCATTAGTAACAAAGACCTTTTTCAAGCCCACGGACAGAAATGCATACATACCCAATTCCAGCTGCCACCATCCCAGGTGGCTTAATAATATCCCCAGAGGGCAACTAATGAGGATTAAGAGAAATTGTACCTTTGAGGGGGATTATGCAACACAGAGCAAGATATTGGTTGAGAAGTTCGTGGAAAAAGGGTATGATCGCACTGTAGTGGGGGAGGAGGCTGTGTTGGTAGGACAGATGGATAGAAGTGATCTGGTCAGGGATGCTACCCGATCCCCGTTGAGCAATACAGATTTTTCGGTGCTATTGGGATACAATAGGCAATATAGGGATGTTGAGAGAATATTCCGAAAACATTGGAACATCCTGAAAATGGATGGGATCCTCAGGAGCCACCTTCCAGAAAAGCCAGCCTTTGTATATAGGAAGGCCCCGAATTTATGGTCTAGGTTGGTCACCAGTTTTGTGGACCCACCTAGGACCTCGGGAGCCGACCTATTGGGGCAAGTGGGTTTCTTTCCTTGCAGGAATTGTAGGGGGTGTAGGGAGGCGAAGGGATGCAGGGGGAAGGATTTTGTGGCCAGGAACACGGGTTATACACATAAAATCAGGCAGTGCATCACATGTAGCTCTAAGGGAGTGGTGTACATATTGTGGTGCCCATGTGGGTTGGAATACATTGGTCGTACGACCAGAGAATTAAAGAGCCGCATTGGAGAACATGTGTATAATATTTTAAGGGGTTTTGAATCACATAGCGTGTCTAAACATTTCAAGCTCAAACATAACAGTGATCCATCTCAACTCAGGTTCATGGGGATTGAAAAATGGGCCCCGAAATGGCGGGGATCAAGTAAAGTGAGGGACATTTCACAGGCGGAGGGTAGGTGGATATATCAGCTGGGGACCCTTGCCCCCGCAGGTATGAATATAGAGTTTGATTTAAACTGTTATATTTCTAATGATTAGTTCAGCATACTGAGATAGAATAAAGGGTTATGGTCAGGAGGGCAGATGGAATTAAGGTGAGTATTTGATGACAGGGATAGGTGAGGGTTCACATATATACAATAGGACACTGGGGGTAACTGATTTCGCTTTGGGTAGGTGGTGCTAGTGGGATTTAATCCATCCCACTGGTATCACTGCGGGAGGGTACTCGGCAAGTTTACTTGTTATTGGATATGCTGTGTAATATCAAGATCAGCCACAAGATGGCAGCCATTGATGTGTGAGGATGTTATGTAATGGTTGGAGTGTGGGAGGGGGGTGGAGGCACCCATTTTAATATCGTTCGTTGTACATAATATTGCTTGCTGTACATATTTCATGTAAATTCATGCTTGGTAATGTTCATTGTTTTAGTGTTTTTAGTGTTTTTAGCAGGGCGCATAGAATTTATGCATATGTGATGCGGCTGCCATTAGTCCCTGTGCAGCGCGTCATGGCGGCTGCTCATTGGGCAGAGCCAAAACATTAAGTTGCGTCACGGAAGATGAGGAGGTATATAGGGCGGCTTGCGTACTGGCCACGCTAGCCCCTGATGAGTCTGTTTTGATGACGAAACGCGTAGGGCGGAGCCAGTACGCCAGACGCCAGACCTAGACACGCCCCCTTAGGCGAGCAGGCGGAAGCCCGGAGTAGAGTGGAGTTTCCAACCGGCGGGACGCCGCAGGGATTTGGAGTACATCTACAAGGGCCCTAGGAGAGCCGCTGTGACACGCTTGATACCTTTGTGGAGCTTTTGCTATTTTATGAAGACATTAAATCTTTTTGATACCAACAAACGGATGTGCCTCACTGATGTGTCTGAGTGAGACATAAAGCAAAGCGAGAGATCCACCTGCAAAGCGAGGTGGTTTGAATCTGGTGAGCCTCTCCAGTATTGGGTGGTGGTGTCACGAGTGGAAGCACAGAGTGTTCACAATTACACGGGTCTTGCTGCATTTATGCTGTTACAGTATCACGCGATGTGTAGCTTGTCTCTTCAATTTTAGATCGTGGCTATGGAATGAGAGCGCAGTGGATTTCTACTACTATTGTGAATCTGTTTTACCGGATGACCCCACAGCGAACTCAGTGAACTAGGTGTTGAAGTGTTTTGTCCAGAGTTTTTCCTCTTTCCTATATTGAAAAGCTTGGCGCTGCCCACTGTTCCCTAAATAATTCAGCTATAAGTGAACATTTGTGGTTACCCACAATGCACTGCTACTAAATATGCTAATTATTCCTTTTCACCCTTGGTAAGTCAAGCAAGCCTGATTCACCAGGCCTGATTCACAAAGCGGTGCAAACTGTTTAGCACGTGAAGTGCCGTTCGCAGACTTTTGCACACGCAAAGTGCCGCGATTTGCGCGATAGCGGTCTTTTTGCCGCGAATCGCAGCACTTTGCGCGCGCAAAACTCAGCAATCGTGCGACTCGCGGCAAATTGCGCACGCAAAAGACCGCGATTGCGGCACTTCATGTGCTAATTGTTTAGCATACCCATGCTAAACAGTTTGCACTGCTTTGTGAATCAGGCCCTACAGCTTTTCGTTTTATACAGTTACTAGCCGACCCGCGGCGTAGCATACACCGCATAAGGGGGTAGAGGTCAGGAAGGGGATATTGGGCACAGCGGCAGAGAGGGGGGTTGGACCCCCCTCACCTGGGTCCCCCATGTGCACTCCCCCTCCAGCTTAAGCTCAGCAGGACCCCCCTCACCTGGGTCCCCATGTGCATTCTCCCTGATTTTTAAGCTCAGCAGGACCCCCCCTCCCTCACCTGGGTCCCCCATGTGCGCTCCCCCTGCAGCTTAAGCTCAGCAGGACCCCCCCTCCCTCACCTGGGTCCCCATGTGCATTCTCCCTGATTTTTAAGCTCAGCAGGACCCCCCCTCCCTCACCTGGGTCCCCCATGTGCGCTCCCCCTGCAGCTTAAGCTCAGCAGGACCCCCCCTCCCTCACCTGGGTCCCCCATGTGTGCTCCCCCTCCTGCTTAAGCTCAGCAGCAGCCGCCACTATTAGTAAGAGGCAGCGGGCGGGGATGACTCACCTCTTCCACTGTCATCACTTCCTGCAATGCTACCCACTGTATTGGAGTAATTTGCCTTCTTAAAACAGAAGGAAATCTGCAATAATTCAGCTATAAGTGAACATTTGTGGTTACCGACAATGCACTGCTACTAAATACGCAAATTATCCCTTTTCACCCTTGGTAAGCCAAGCAAGCATCCAGAACCACTGGTGTATAGCAAGCCTATAGCTTTAAATTTTAAACAGTCATATCATCCCCACATGTAGACAGCCTGTTTCAGACTTTTGGTCCTCATCAGTACTTGGCAGGGATTGATATGGCTGAAAAAACATCTATTAACCCTTCGCACTCTCGCATGCAAATGTTCAAACAAACGCATTCACATATTCACTCCTTGATATGGCTGTATGAGATAGGGCTTGGACCAGTACAACAGAGTAACCAAGCAGCTGAGGGTGACCCAAACCACTCTGAATGTATAGGAGGATAAAAGGGACCAAAAAGACCTCCGACTAAAAAAAACAAAGCTTGGTGTAATTTGCCTTCTTAAAACAGAAGGAAATCTGCAATAATTCAGCTATAAGTGAACATTTGTGGTTACCCACAATGCACTGCTACTGAATATGCAAATTATTCCTTTTCACCCTTGGTAAGTCAAGCAAGCATCCAGAAGCGCTGGTGTATCAGTGTATCAGCTTTGCACGCTAATCACAATCGCTAAACGCAAATCGACGGCAAACTGCTGCATGAAACGCGTTTGCGGTTATCGCTAACCGCGAACGCGGCAGTGAGAACACTGCCATTTGCAACAATGTGTAGCGGTTTTTACTAAACTGCTAGCGGTTTGCCATGAGTGGGAATCGCGCGATTCCCGCTCAGGTGTGAATGGGCCCTAAAAGCTGTTACTGAACAGCTTCTGTAACAAAAATGCCGTTCTGATGTAGCGTTTTCCAGAACTGCTTCAGGACCCACGTTTGCGGTTTGCTAAAAACCTCAAACCGCTGGTGTGCACCATCCCATTGAAATACATTAGCCAAGCGGTTTCACTGGCGGATGCGGTCAGCGGATCGCTCCTAAAAATAAATAAAGCTCTGAGTTACAGAATACCCAGCATGCTCAGGGAGAATCACATGGGCAGGCCATAAAATGTTGACTTAAAGGACTTCCGAGGCCAAAATGACAAAAATGACACTTTACCTTTTTATCTGCAGAATCCACGGAGGACGCCCTCCGCGTCCTCTGCTCCGTACCGCCGTCAATCTAGACCTTTTAGTTCCCCCAGGGCTTGTCCCGACCCCACCAAACGGGTCGCATCCATTCCACCCCTAAGATGGCCGCCGCCTTGATCCGCGGCTGCGCAGTACGCTTTGCCGTGAGTGCGACTGCGCAGCCTTTAGCCCGCCTCCAGCCGCGCCTGACGTACACTTCAGGAGGATGACGGGAACCACTACGCGGCTGGAGGCGGGCTAAAGCCTGCGCAGTCGCACTCGCGGCAAAGCGTACTGCAGATAAAAAGGTAAAGTGTCATTTTCGTTATTTTGGCCTCGGAAGTCCTTTAACTCTGGGGCGGGATAAGGCCCCTTGCTTGCTAAACCTCGCTCTTTAGGTGGGGAAAGGTTATCTTATTATTTTGCACACGTCTACATATCATGTCTTTAATCAGAACTAAAAGTAAAATATATCAAAGAAGTTGACACATAGCTTGCTATACTGGTTTGCTATAATAGCAGCCAGCGTTGAATTGAATGTACAGTGCAGGGAAAATCCCATCCTGCTAGTCATTTCACCCCATCCGAACTTCCTATCTCTATAGTGTATAGCAAGTCTATAGCTTGAGATTTTACATGGTCGTAACTAGTGTTGGGCGAACATCTAGATGTTCGGGTTCGGGCCGAACAGGCCGAACATGGCCGCGATGTTCGGGTGTTCGACCCGAACTCCGAACATAATGGAAGTCAATGGGGACCCGAACTTTTGTGCTTTGTAAAGCCTCCTTACATGCTACATACCCCAAATTTACAGGGTATGTGCACCTTGGGAGTGGGTACAAGAGGAAAAAAAAATTTAGCAAAAAGAGCTTATAGTTTTTGAGAAAATTGATTGTAAATTTTCAAAGGAAAAATTGTCTTTTAAATGCTGAAAATGTCATGTTTCTTTGCACAGGTAACATGGTTTTTACCGCCAGGCAGTCATAAATGTAATAAAGAGAAGAGGTTCCATAAACAGGGACCGGTAACGCTAACCCAGCAGCAGCAGCAGCACACGTGATAGAACAGGAGGAGGCGCAGGAGGAGAAGGCCACGCTTTTTGAGACACAACAACCCAGGCCTTGCATGAGGACAAGAAGCGTGCGGATAGCATGCTTTTTACCGCCATGCAGTCATAAATGTAATAAAGATAAGAGGTTCAATAAACAGGGACCGGTAACGCTAACCCAGCAGCAGCAGCAGCACACGTGATGGAACAGGAGGAGGCGCAGGAGGAGAAGGCCACGCTTTTTGAGACACAACAACCCAGGCCTTGCATGAGGACAAGAAGCGTGCGGATATAGCAGCAATGCTTTTTGCCGCCATGCAGTCATAAATGTAATAAAGAGAAGAGGTTCCATAAACAGGGACCGGTAACGCTAACCCAGCAGCAGCAGCAGCACAGAGCACACGTGACGGAACAGGAGGAGGCGCAGGAGGAGAAGGCCACGCTTTGAGACACAACAACCCAGGCCTTGCATGAGGACAAGAAGCGTGCGGATAGCATGCTTTTTACCGCCATGCAGTCATAAATGTAATAAAGATAAGAGGTTCAATAAACAGGGACTGGTAACGCTAACCCAGCAGCAGCAGCAGCACAGAGCACACGTGATGGAACAGGAGGAGGCGCAGGAGGAGAAGGCTATGCTTTGAGACACAACAACCCAGGCCTTGCATGAGGACAAGAAGCGTGCGGATATAGCAATGCTTTTTGCCGCCATGCAGTCATAAATGTAATACAGATGAGAGGTTCAATAAACAGGGACCGGTAACGCTAACCCAGCAGCAGCAGCAGCACAGAGCACACGTGATGGAACAGGAGGAGGCGCAGGAGGAGAAGGCCACGCTTTTTGAGACGCAACCCAGGCCTTGCATGAGGACAAAAAGCGTGCGGATATAGCAGCAATGCTTTTTGCCACCATGCAGTCATAAATGTAATACAGATGAGAGGTTCAATAAACAGGGACCGGAAACGCTAAACCATCCCAGATGTTCATTGGTCATGTTACTTGGTTGGGGTCCTGGAGTGTTGCGTAGTCGTTTCCAATCCAGGATTGGTTCATTTTAATTTGAGTCAGACGGTCTGCATTTTCTGTGGAGAGGCGGATACGCCGATCTGTGACGATGCCTCCGGCAGCACTGAAACAGCGTTCCGACATAACGCTGGCTGCCGGGCAAGCCAGCACCTCTATTACGTACATTGCCAGTTCGTGCCAGGTGTCTAGCTTCGATACCCAATAGTTGAAGGGTGCAGATGGATTGTTAGACACAGCTACGCCATCTGACATGTAGTGCTTGACCATCTTCTCCAGGCGATCGGTGTTGGAGGTGGATCTGCACGCTTGCTGTTCTGTGGGCTGCTGCTGCATGGGTGTCAGAAAATTTTCCCACTCCAAGGACACTGCCGATACCATTCCCTTTTGGGCACTAGCTGCGGCTTGTGTTGTTTGCTGCCCTCCTGGTCGTCCTGGGTTTGCGGAAGTCAGTCTGTCGGCGTACAACTGGCTAGAGGAGGGGGAGGATGTCAATCTCCTCTCTAAAGTCTCCACAAGGGCCTGCTGGTATTCTTCCATTTTGACCTGTCTGACTCTTCAAGCAGTTTTGGAACATTGTGTTTGTACCGTGGATCCAGAAGGGTATATAAACCCAGTAATTGGTGTTGTCCCGAATGCGCACAATGCGTGGGTCGCGTTCAATGCAGTTTAGCATGAATTGAGCCATGTGTGCCAGAGTCCTACCAGAATCCTCATCATCCTCTTGTGAGCGTTGTGATAGTTGTTGTGATGCATCATAGTCGTCACCTTCTTCCTGGTCTGCTTCTGCTGACCATTCGCACTGAATTGTGGAAGTCCAACGTGCACCGCTCTGGCCCTCGTCAGTGGTGGCAGGAAATTCCTGCTCCAACTCCAGCTGTTCCTCCTCCTCTTCTTCATCATGTGTCAGCTTAGCCAACCTTAAAGCGCGAATGAGATTACTCCCATTATCACACACAACCATGGCCGGTTTCAGGGCCAGCGGTGCCAGCCACAAATCCATCTGTTCCTTTATTCCCCTCCAAATTTCCTCCCCTGTGTGCTGCTTATCCCCAAGGCAGATCAGCTTCAGCAACGCTTGCTGACGCATGCCAACAGCTGTGCTGCACTGCTTCCACGATCCTACTGCTGCTGGTGCTGGGTTAGCGTTTCCGGATGAGGTACAGCTTTGAGATGCGTTGGAGGAGAAGGAGTCAGAGAGGTAGGTGCTGCTGTTATCCAGTGGGAGGGACGGCGGTGCAGGTGTTTGCGGCGTGGGCACTGGGCAACACCCGCGCCGTAGCAGGTGAGGATTCACTGCCAAGCTCCACAAGGTTCACCCAGTGCGCGGTAAGGGAGATGTATCGACCCTGGCCGAACGCACTCGTCCAGGTGTCAGTGGTGAGGTGAACCTTGCAGGCAACGGCATTCTTCAAGCTTCGGGTTATTTTGCTGACCACGTGCTCATGCAACTCAGGCACTGCAGAGCGCGCAAAGTGGTAGCGGCTGGGAACCACGTAACGTGGGATGGCCACTGACATCATGCCCTTGAAGCTGTTTGTCTCCACCACTCGATATGGCAGCATTTCGCAGGCCAGAAGCTTGGCTATGCTGGCTCTTACTGCCACGGCCCGGGGGTCATTTGCTGGCAATTTCCTCTTGCGCTCAAACATCTCCGAGACAGACAACTGAACCGTAGGGCTGCACAACGAAGGGCTGTTGGTTGTTGTGTTTGATGAACACTGGGAGACCTCAAGAGCACTACTCCGGAAAGTGACAGTGTCAGCGTCATCTGATTTTTTGGAATGTTTTGAACCACGCAATGGCTGGGCTACTGCTGCTGCTGAGGCGGGTCTGGTGGTGAGTCTGGTGAACCCAAGGGAGGCAGTGTTGCTGGTGGTACCCTGTCCTGCCGCGTTTGCCCACAGAGTGGGATGTTTGGATAGCATGTGGCGGCTCATGCTGGTGGTGGAGAGGTTGTTAATACTTTTCCCCCTGCTCAGGCGGGTCTTGCACACCTTGCAAATCGCCATGGTAACATCCTCAGTGCAGTCTTCAAAGAAAGGCCAGACTTTGGAGCACCTGCCTTGCTGGCGATTTCTGTTTGCGCCTCTTTTGCCTCTCACTTGAACTTCCACGCTTGTGGTGCCTGAAATTGCGCGCCGCCTACCTTGTGGCACAAGGCGAACTCGTGCAGCAGTGGGTTCTTCAACAGACTCATCTGTGCTGCTGCTACGACGGCGATGTTCTCGTTCACAAACAAAATCTGGGTCTATGTCCACATTGTCCATACCCTCCTCTTCCATCTCCTCAAACTCGTCATATGTCATTGTGGGGGGCCGCCGCCGTGGAGTACAGCTCCCCAGCACAACCGTCAGGGGAAACACCTCTTCCCTTGCCCCTCCCTCTTTCACCGGATTTCTTCCTCATTTCACTTATCCTTACAGTACACGCTGACTGGCAGCAGTACAGTGGCAGTACAGAAATGCTATACAGTGGTGGGTGAGCGGTGTACCACTATTGCCAGCAGCGACACAGAGCACAATGCTATGCAGTGGCGGGTGAGCGGTGTACTACTGTTCCCAGCAGACAAAGAGTGGCAGTAAACACAATGCTATATAGTGTGGCTGAGCCGTGTACACAGAGTGGCAGTAAACACAATGCTATATAGTCTGCTATATAGTCACCCCGAACGGGGTGATGTTCTGCAGCACCCGAACAGTGGCGAACACTGTTCGCCCAACACTACTGGGAACGCAGATTTTAGTACCTAAACACACGATACAACATGTTTTCCGTGGTCGGACTCTGAGGCACATACAAATGGTCCCGATCATCATCCTCATCATACAACTCTTCTCCTGAGTCTGACCCACCCACCACCTCTGCCACCCCAACATCCCCAGACACAGTCACAGACCCCTCATCGTCCTCAACATTAACTTGGGATGCTGGCCTGAGCCCGACCTCCTCCTCCACATCAGGCCCCATCATCTCCTCAATGGCAGCCCTCATTAATCGCTCTGGCGCCGGACCGATGGACACAACGTTCTCCTCCGGGGAGGGCTGCTGCTGACCACTGGCTGCTGGGGTGGATGTTATAGCTTGCGTGGGGCGTTGGCTGTTGCTGTTGTTGGGAGTGGTGCTCACAGCGGAGGTCTCTGAGGAACTCATGGTGAGCTCATATAGTGGTTGACGGTGAGTGGAGTAATACTGATCCCAGCAATATACACACTGACTGGCAGAGTACGCAATGCTATATAGTCTGGCTGAGCCGTGTACACAGAGTGGCAGTGAAAAATGCTATATAGTCTGGCTGAGCGGTGTACACAGAGTGGCAGTACACACAATGCTATATAGTCTGGCTGAGCCATGTACACGGAGTGGCAGTAAACAATGGTATATAGTCTGGCTGAGCGGTGTACACAGAGTGTCAGTAAACAATGGTATATAGTCTGGCTGAGCGGTGTACACAGAGTGGCAGTAAACACAATGCTATATATAGCGTGGCTGAGCGAGGTGCACAGTGGCAGTACACACAATGCTATATAGTCAGGCTAAGCCGTGTACACAGTGTGTCAGAAAACACAATGCTATATATAGCGTGGCTGAGCGAGGTGCACAGTGGCAGTACACACAATGCTATATAGTCAGGCTGAGCCGTGTACACAGAGTGTCAGTAAACAATGGTATATAGTCTGGCTGAGCGGTGTACACAGAGTGTCAGTAAACAATGGTATATAGTCTGGCTGAGCGGTGTACACAGAGTGTCAGTAAACAATGGTATATAGTCTGGCTGAGCGGTGTACACAGAGTGGCAGTAAACACAATGCTATATATAGCGTGGCTGAGCGAGGTGCACAGTGGCAGTACACACAATGCTATATAGTCAGGCTAAGCCGTGTACACAGAGTGTCAGAAAACACAATGCTATATATAGCGTGGCTGAGCGAGGTGCACAGTGGCAGTACACACAATGCTATATAGTCAGGCTGAGCCGTGTACACAGAGTGTCAGTAAACAATGGTATATAGTCTGGCTGAGCGGTGTACACAGAGTGTCAGTAAACAATGGTATATAGTCTGGCTGAGCGGTGTACACAGAGTGTCAGTAAACAATGGTATATAGTCTGGCTGAGCGGTGTACACAGAGTGGCAGTAAACACAATGCTATATATAGCGTGGCTGAGCGAGGTGCACAGTGGCAGTACACACAATGCTATATAGTCAGGCTAAGCCGTGTACACAGAGTGTCAGAAAACACAATGCTATATATAGTGTGGCTGAGCGAGGTGCACAGTGGCAGTACACACAATGCTATATAGTCAGGCTAAGCCGTGTACACAGAGTGTCAGAAAACACAATGCTATATATAGCGTGGCTGAGCGAGGTGCACAGTGGCAGTACACACAATGCTATATAGTCAGGCTGAGCCGTGTACACAGAGTGTCAGTAAACAATGGTATATAGTCTGGCTGAGCGGTGTACACAGAGTGGCAGTAAACACAATGCTATATATAGCGTGGCTGAGCGAGGTGCACAGTGGCTGTACACACAATGCTATACAGTCAGGCTAAGCCGTGTACACAGAGTGTCAGAAAACACAATGCTATATATAGCGTGGCTGAGCGAGGTGCACAGTGGCAGTACACACAATGCTATATAGTCAGGCTAAGCCGTGTACACAGAGTGTCAGAAAACACAATGCTATATATAGCGTGGCTGAGCGAGGTGCACAGTGGCAGTACACACAATGCTATATAGTCAGGCTGAGCCGTGTACACAGAGTGTCAGTAAACAATGGTATATAGTCTGGCTGAGCGGTGTACACAGAGTGTCAGTAAACAATGGTATATAATCTGGCTGAGCGGTGTACACAGAGTGTCAGTAAACAATGGTATATAGTCTGGCTGAGCGGTGTACACAGAGTGTCAGTAAACAATGGTATATAGTCTGGCTGAGCGGTGTACACAGAGTGTCAGTAAACAATGGTATATAGTCAGGCTAAGCCGTGTACACAGAGTGTCAGAAAACACAATGCTATATATAGCGTGGCTGAGCGAGGTGCACAGTGGCAGTACACACAATGCTATATAGTCAGGCTAAGCCGTGTACACAGAGTGTCAGAAAACACAATGCTATATATAGCGTGGCTGAGCGAGGTGCACAGTGGCAGTACACACAATGCTATATAGCCAGGCTAAGCCGTGTACACAGAGTGTCAGAAAACACAATGCTATATATAGCGTGGCTGAGCGAGGTACACAGTGGCAGTAAACAATGCTATATATATAGTGTGGCTGAGCGAGCGGTGTACTACTGTTCCCAGCAGCGACACACAATGACTGGGGGGGACCCTGGCTAGCGTGGCTGGGGAGCGAACTACCCTGCCTGCCTACCCAAAGCTAAACCCACAGAGAAATGGCGGAGATATGACGTGGTTCGGGTATTTATTTACCCGAACCACGTGACCGTTCGGCCAATCAGAGCGCGTTCGGGCCCGAACCACATGACCCGTTCGGCCAATCACAGCGCTAGCCGAACGTTCGGGGAACGTTCGGCCATGCGCTCTTAGTTCGGCCATGTGGCTGAACGGTTTGGCCGAGCACCGTCAGGTGTTCGGCCGAACTCGAACATCACCCGAACAGGGTGATGCTCTGCAGAACCCGAACAGTGGCGAACACTGTTCACCCAACACAAGTCGTAACCCACATGTAACAGCCTATTTCAGACTTTTGGTCCTCATCAGTACACAGCAGGAATTGATAAGGCTGCATGAGATAGGGCTTGGACCAATACAACAGAGTAACCAAGCAGCTCGGGGTGACCCAAACTACTAAGAATGTATAGGGGGATAAAAGGGACCAAAAAGCCCTCCTACTAAAATAAAGCACAGCTTGGTGTAATTTGCCTTCTTAAAACAGAACCAAATCTGCAATAATTCAGCTATAAGTGAACATTTGTGGTTACCCACAATGCACTGCTACTAAATATGCAAATTATCCCTCTTCGCCCTTGGTTTGATATGGCACTACTTCTTCTTCTTGCTTGGACCAGCCCCTTCTTCTTGCTTGGACCGGCCCTGGGGGCAGGGCGCTACTTCTTCTTCTTGTGCGAAGGTTGAGGCACTTACTCTATTATATATATAGATGCTTCTTTTTACAGTTTTTCTGTTACACCCATGGGTTGATAATAATGAGGAAGAGCTTTGCTAGATGGTAGATTTCTTGACTAGACATTGTGGCATGGATTCAATATCCTGCCACTTAAAATGGGACAATCAAAAAAAGGATGTATGTCATTAATACTAAATCAGAGGAGTGTACCATATTTACTAAGCGTCATTAAAATTGACCGTATCTGTCTTATCCCCTTTGCATTGCCAGATTGCAATGTGTGCCACTGCCAGACCTTTATCTCCGTTAAGATATGGAAGTGTGTGTGTGTGTGTGTGCGTGCGCGCGTGTGTGTGTGCATGCGTGCGTGTCACTTGCCAGTCCTAGTGTTGGGCGAACAGTGTTCGCCACTGTTCGGGTTCTGCAGAACATCACCCTGTTCGGGTGATGTTCGAGTTCGGCCGAACACCTGATGGTGCTCGGCCAAACCGTTCGGCCACATGGCCGAACTAAGAGCGCATGGCCGAACGTTCCCCGAACGTTCGGCTAGCGCTGTGATTGGCCGAACGGGTCACGTGGTTCGGACCCCGAACGCGCTCTGATTGGCCGAACGGGTCACGTGGTTCGGCCCGAACGCGCTCTTATTGGCCGAACGGTCACGTGGTTCGGGTAAATAAATACCCGAACCACGTCATATCTCCGCCATTTGTCTGTGGGTTTAGCTTTGGGTAGGCAGGCAGGGTAGTTCGCGCTCCAGCCACGCTAGCCAGGGTCCCCCCAGTCATTGTGTGTCGCTGCTGGGAACAGTAGTACACCGCTCACTCAGCCAGACTATATAGCATTGTGTGTACTGCCACTGTGTACCTCGCTCAGCCACGCTATATATAGTATTGTTTACTGCCACTGTGTGTACACGGCTCAGCCAGACTATATAGCATTGTGTGTACTGCCACTCTGTGTACACCGCTCAGCCAGACTATATAGCATTGTGTGTACTGCCACTCTGTGTACACCGCTCAGCCAGACTATATAGCATTGTGTACTGCCACTGTGTGTACACCGCTCAGCCAGACTATATAGCATTGTGTGTACTGCCACTCTGTGTACACCGCTCAGCCAGACTATATAGCATTGTGTACTGCCACTGTGTGTACACCGCTCAGCCAGACTATATAGCATTGTGTGTACTGCCACTCTGTGTACACCGCTCAGCCAGACTATATAGCATTGTGTGTACTGCCACTGTGTGTACACCGCTCAGCCAGACTATATAGCATTGTTTACTGCCACTGTGTGTACACCGTTCAGCCAGACTATATAGCATTGTGTGTACTGCCACTCTGTGTACACCGCTCAGCCAGACTATATAGCATTGTGTGTACTGCCACTGTGTGTACACCGCTCAGCCAGACTATATAGCATTGTTTACTGCCACTGTGTGTACACCGTTCAGCCAGACTATATAGCATTGTGTGTACTGCCACTCTGTGTACACCGCTCAGCCAGACTATATAGCATTGTGTACTGCCACTGTGTGTACACCGCTCAGCCAGACTATATAGCATTGTTTACTGCCACTGTGTGTACACCGTTCAGCCAGACTATATACCATTGTGTGTACTGCCACTCTGTGTACACCGCTCAGCCAGACTATATAGCATTGTGTACTGCCACTGTGTGTACACCGCTCAGCCAGACTATATAGCATTGTTTACTGCCACTGTGTGTACACGCTCAGCCAGACTATATAGCATTGTTCACTGCCACTCTGTGTACACGGCTCAGCCAGACTATATAGCATTGCGTACTCTGCCAGTCAGTGTGTATATTGCTGGGATCAGTAATACTCCACTCACCGTCAACCACTATATGAGCTCACCATGAGTTCCTCAGAGACCTCCGCTGTGAGCAGCACTCCCAACAACAGCAACAGCCAACGCCCCACGCAAGCTATAACATCCACCCCAGCAGCCAGTGGTCAGCAGCAGCCCTCCCCAGAGGAGAACGTTGTGTCCATCGGTCCGGCGCCAGAGCGATTAATGAGGGCTGCCATTGAGGAGATGATGGGGCCTGATGTGGAGGAGGAGGTCGGGCTCAGGCCAGCATCCCAAGTTAATGTTGAGGACGATGAGGGGTCTGTGACTGTGTCTGGGGATGTTGGGGTGGCAGAGGTGGTGGGTGGGTCAGACTCAGGAGAAGAGTTGTATGATGAGGATGAAGATCGGGACCATCTGTATGTGCCTCAGAGTCCGACCCCGGAAAACATGTTGTATCATGTGTTTAGGTACTAAAATCTGCGTTCCCAGTAGTGTTGGGCGAACAGTGTTCGCCACTGTTCGGGTGCTGCAGAACATCACCCCGTTCGGGGTGACTATATAGCAGACTATATAGCATTGTGTTTAGTGCCACTCTGTGTACACGGCTCAGCCACACTATATAGCATTGTGTTTACTGCCACTCTGTGTCTGCTGGGAACAGTAGTACACCGCTCACCCGCCACTGTATAGCATTGTGCTCTGTGTCGCTGCTGGCAATAGTGGTACACCGCTCACCCACCACTGTATAGCATTTCTGTACTGCCACTGTACTGCTGCCAGTCAGCGTGTACTGTAAGGATAAGTGAAATGAGGAAGAAATCCGGTGAAAGAGGGAGGGGCAAGGGAAGAGGTGTTTCCCCTGACGGTTGTGCTGGGGAGCTGTACTCCACGGCGGCGGCCCCCCACAATGACATATGACGAGTTTGAGGAGATGGAAGAGGAGGGTATGGACAATGTGGACATAGACCCAGATTTTGTTTGTGAACGAGAACATCGCCGTCGTAGCAGCAGCACAGATGAGTCTGTTGAAGAACCCACTGCTGCACGAGTTCGCCTTGTGCCACAAGGTAGGCGGCGCGCAATTTCAGGCACCACAAGCGTGGAAGTTCAAGTGAGAGGCAAAAGAGGCGCAAACAGAAATCGCCAGCAAGGCAGGTGCTCCAAAGTCTGGCCTTTCTTTGAAGACTGCACTGAGGATGTTACCATGGCGATTTGCAAGGTGTGCAAGACCCGCCTGAGCAGGGGGAAAAGTATTAACAACCTCTCCACCACCAGCATGAGCCGCCACATGCTATCCAAACATCCCACTCTGTGGGCAAACGCGGCAGGACAGGGTACCACCAGCAACACTGCCTCCCTTGGGTTCACCAGACTCACCACCAGACCCGCCTCAGCAGCAGCAGTAGCCCAGCCATTGCGTGGTTCAAAACATTCCAAAAAATCAGATGACGCTGACACTGTCACTTTCCGGAGTAGTGCTCTTGAGGTCTCCCAGTGTTCATCAAACACAACAACCAACAGCCCTTCGTTGTGCAGCCCTACGGTTCAGTTGTCTGTCTCGGAGATGTTTGAGCGCAAGAGGAAATTGCCAGCAAATGACCCCCGGGCCGTGGCAGTAAGAGCCAGCATAGCCAAGCTTCTGGCCTGCGAAATGCTGCCATATCGAGTGGTGGAGACAAACAGCTTCAAGGGCATGATGTCAGTGGCCATCCCACGTTACGTGGTTCCCAGCCGCTACCACTTTGCACGCTCTGCAGTGCCTGAGTTGCATGAGCACGTGGTCAGCAAAATAACCCGAAGCTTGAAGAATGCCGTTGCCTGCAAGGTTCACCTCACCACTGACACCTGGATGAGTGCGTTCGGCCAGGGTCGATACATCTCCCTTACCGCGCACTGGGTGAACCTTGTGGAGCTTGGCAGTGAATCCTCACCTGCTACGACGCGGGTGTTGCCCACGCCGCAAAAACCTGCACCGCCGTCACTCCCACTGGATAACAGCAGCACCTACCTCTCTGACTCCTTCTCCTCCAACGCATCTCAAAGCTGTACCTCATCTGGAAACGCTAACCCAGCATCAGCAGCAGTAGGATCGTGGAAGCAGTGCAGCACAGCTGTTGGCATGCGTCAGCAAGCGTTGCTGAAGCTGATCTGCCTTGGGGATAAGCAGCACACAGGGGAGGAAATTTGGAGGGGAATAAAGGAACAGATGGATTTGTGGCTGGCAGCGCTGGACCTGAAACCGGCCATGGTTGTGTGTGATAATGGGAGTAATCTCATTCGCGCTTTAAGGTTGGCTAAGCTGACACATGATGAAGAAGAGGAGGAGGAACAGCTGGAGTTGGAGCAGGAATTTCCTGCCACCACTGACGAGGGCCAGAGCGGTGCACGTTGGGCTTCCACAATTCAGCGCGAATGGTCAGCAGAAGCAGACCAGGAAGAAGGTGACGACTATGATGCATCACAACAACTATCACAACGCTCACAAGAGGATGATGAGGATTCTGGTAGGACTCTGGCACACATGGCTCAATTCATGCTAAACTGCATTGAACGCGACCCACGCATTGTGCGCATTCGGGACAACACCAATTACTGGGTTTATATACCCTTCTGGATCCACGGTACAAACACAATGTTCCAAAACTGCTTGAAGAGTCAGACAGGTCAAAATGGAAGAATACCAGCAGGCCCTTGTGGAGACTTTAGAGAGGAGATTGACATCCTCCCCCTCCTCTAGCCAGTTGTACGCCGACAGACTGACTTCCGCAAACCCAGGACAACCAGGAGGGCAGCAAACAACACAAGCCGCAGCTAGTGCCCAAAAGGGAATGGTATCGGCAGTGTCCTTGGAGTGGGAAAATTTTCTGACACCCATGCAGCAGCAGCCCACAGAACAGCAAGCGTGCAGATCCACCTCCAACACCGATCGCCTGGAGAAGATGGTCAAGGACTACATGTAAGATGGCGTAGCTGTGTCTAACAATCCATCTGCACCCTTCAACTATTGGGTATCGAAGCTAGACACCTGGCACGAACTGGCAATGTACGCAATAGAGGTGCTGGCTTGCCCGGCAGCCAGCGTTATGTCGGAACGCTGTTTCAGTGCTGCCGGAGGCATCATCACAGATCGGCGTATCCGCCTCTCCACAGAAAATGCAGACCGTCTGACTCAAATTAAAATGAATCAATCCTGGATTGGAAACGACTACGCAACACTCCAGGACCCCAACCAAGTAACATGACCAATGAACATCTGGGATGGTTTAGCGTTTCCGGTCCCTGTTTATTGAACCTCTCATCTGTATTACATTTATGACTGCATGGCGGCAAAAAGCATTGCTGCTATATCCGCACGCTTTTTGTCCTCATGCAAGGCCTGGGTTGTTGTGTCTCAAAAAGCATGGCCTTCTCCTCCTGCGCCTGCTCCTGTTCCATCACGTGTGCTGCTGCTGCTGGGTTAGCGTTACCGGTCCCTGTTTATGGAACCTCTTCTCTTTATTACATTTGTGACTGCATGGCGGTAAAAAGCATGCTATCCGCACGCTTCTTGTCCTCATGCAAGGCCTGGGTTGTTGTGTCTCAAAGCGTGGCCTTCTCCTCCTGCGCCTCCTCCTGTTCCATCACGTGTGCTCTGTGCTGCTGCTGCTGCTGGGTTAGCGTTACCGGTCCCTGTTTATGGAACCTCTTCTCTTTATTACATTTATGACTGCATGGCGGCAAAAAGCATTGCTGCTATATCCGCACGCTTCTTGTCCTCATGCAAGGCCTGGGTTGTTGTGTCTCAAAAAGCGTGGCCTTCTCCTCCTGCGCCTCCTACTGTTCCATCACGTGTGCTCTGTGCTGCTGCTGCTGCTGGGTTAGCGTTACCGATCCCTGTTTATGGAACCTCTTCTCTTTATTACATTTATGACTGCATGGCGGCAAAAAGCATTGCTGCTATATCCGCACGCTTCTTGTCCTCATGCAAGGCCTGGGTTGTTGTGTCTCAAAAAGCGTGGCCTTCTCCTCCTGCGCCTCCTCCTGTTCCATCACGTGTGCTCTGTGCTGCTGCTGCTGCTGGGTTAGCGTTACCGGTCCCTGTTTATGGAACCTCTTCTCTTTATTACATTTATGACTGCATGGCGGCAAAAAGCATTGCTGCTATATCCGCACGCTTCTTGTCCTCATGCAAGGCCTGGGTTGTTGTGTCTCAAAAAGCGTGGCCTTCTCCTCCTGCGCCTCCTCCTGTTCCATCACGTGTGCTCTGTGCTGCTGCTGCTGCTGGGTTAGCGTTACCGGTCCCTGTTTATGGAACCTCTTCTCTTTATTACATTTATGACTGCATGGCGGCAAAAAGCATTGCTGCTATATCCGCACGCTTCTTGTCCTCATGCAAGGCCTGGGTTGTTGTGTCTCAAAAAGCGTGGCCTTCTCCTCCTGCGCCTCCTCCTGTTCCATCACGTGTGCTGCTGCTGCTGCTGGGTTAGGGTTACCGGTCCCTGTTTATTGAACCTCTTATATTTATTACATTTATGACTGCATGGCGGTAAAAAGCATGCTATCCGCACGCTTCTTGTCCTCATGCAAGGCCTGGGTTGTTGTGTCTCAAAAAGCGTGGCCTTCTCCTCCTGCGCCTCCTCCTGTTCCATCACGTGTGCTGCTGCTGCTGCTGGGTTAGCGTTACCGGTCCCTGTTTATGGAACCTCTTCTCTTTATTACATTTATGACTGCCTGGCGGTAAAAACCATGTTACCTGTGCAAAGAAACATGCCATTTTCAGCATTTAAAAGACAGTTTTTCCTTTGAAACTTTACAATCAATTTTCTCAAAAACTATAAGCTCTTTTTGCTAAAATTTTTTTTCCTCTTGTACCCACTCCCAAGGTGCACATACCCTGTAAATTTGGGGTATGTAGCATGTAAGGAGGCTTTACAAAGCACAAAAGTTCGGGTCCCCATTGACTTCCATTATGTTCGGAGTTCGGCGCGAACACCCGAACATCGCGGCGATGTTCGGCGAACGTTCTCGAACCCGAACATCTAGGTGTTCGCCCAACACTAGCCAGTCCATGCTGCATAGATTCCTCTGTACTGTCAGTTGCAAGCTTATTGTTATGATGCCCTCTAGTGGTGCACCACTGCATATCCTCCTGACAAGGATATATGGGAGGATACACAGGCCACATCAAAGGTCTGAAAGTGGCACACATTCCAATTTGGTGGTGCATGGGGGATAACACAGATACTAATTGTACCACCAGCACTGTAAAACATTGTGCACATGACGATGGCTGTGTTTAAATAGAATTTGGTTTTGTGGCTGACAATCCCACTTTAATGCTATCAATAGTGAAGATGAATTTCCTAAAGAATTGCTGCAAACTCTATGCTGCATTTGTTACCCCGGGTTATACAGTATATATATATATAGTATTTTTTTTCTCCTAAAGAAAAAAGATAAACACATTACATATCTTAAATCTTCTTAGCCTAGTGGCTAGTGACCTAGTGGTGGTTAAAGAAAAATGTTGCTATATATTCCTGACAAATCTTTTAGACCATGCAGTTATGTACACTGGGGATGGTCGAAAAATTTCAGCGGAATGCTGCTTTCCAATCCGAAATGGGCATACTGTGGTGGAAATCAGTATGCAGAAATCTATATACAGAAACCAGGTTTCCGTGGAAATACCACATTACCGCAACTCAGATATTTTAGGACAACCACATAACCCGGTAGTATTAGACCAATTAGAGAATGTGGATTTTTTTTTTCTGCAGAAATCAGATTACTGCAGTAATTTTAATCCAATCAGAAGACTTTGAAAATATTAGCCCAATCAGAGAATGCAGAAGTTTACTGCAGTTTCCAATCAGAAATGCGGCTCCACATAACAGCGCACCTCTGCCAAACTTAGCAGATTAGCTGTAAATTTGCATTTTTACGAGGTCGACTCCACAGACCCCTTTTTCCTGAGAACCTGGATCAAGAGGTTTGGAAATTCTTCTAAATGCTGCTTATTTATAATGCAGAGATGCTTAACCTAGGGTGTAGAAACTCTGTCTCCAAAAAGTCTCATTTCCCAGACCTACTGGCCAGTGGCCAATGACTGCACGACCTGTGCCATGCTCTAATTGGCCAGTAGCTCTGCACAGTAGAGCGGACCTGATCGAAGCTCTGCTAATTATGCAAGAGCCAGAGCTGAAAGCCACTATTGCACCTGCCATGAATGTGCACTGAGAGACACATTCTGCCTTCAGGTCAATTTGTATACTGTATATCAGAAAGTGTTCAGTAACTGCCTCAACCAACTTTTTAATATCTAGAAAATAATGATTCTAGAAGAATTAACCATTGCTATAAGCCACATGAGAAGTAAACATAATGGCTTATATTGCTGATGTGTTATGTTGATAACTGTAATGCACGTAAAGCTTAGTTTTGTGCCTGACAGTAACTGTTTTGTACTTTGCTCAGTCATATACTGTATATTATTATACAACCAACCTATAATAAAACGATAATGTTCAATAAATATGCAAATAGCTAAAAACATTTCAATTAAGGTCAAAACATCTTGAGTATACTAGTGTAATGGATAACAGAGGCGCCAAAAGGATAAAATCAATTGTTAAAAAGTTTGAAAATGCTTTGGAGGCAGTTGGTGGACTTACCTCCTGTAAGCAGACACAACAAGCTGTGTATTCAAAAAACAAAGTAGATTTATTGGTACACTCCAGGGTATATTCGCAACGCGTTTCACGGGTATATTCCCGCTTCCTCAGGCAATAATTAACAGGAGTACACACAGTGCAGTCTTAAGGTAGAGTATCATGGCCTTAAAGGGACACTTAAGTCAAAAAAAAAAAAAAAGAGTTTTACTCACCTGGGGCTTCCAATAGCCCCCCTGCAGCTGTCCAGTGCCCTCTCCGTCTCCCTCCGATCCTCCTGGCCCCGCCGGCAGCCACTTCCTGTTTCGGTGACAGGAGCTGACAGGCTGGGGACGCGAGTGATTCTTCGCGTTCATGGCCACAATAGCGCCATCTATGTTGCTATAGAATATATCATATACCATATAGCAGCATAGAGGGTGCTAATGTGTCTGGGAACGCGAAGAATCACTCGCGTCCCCAGCCTGTCAGCTCCTGTCACCGAAACAGGAAGTGGCTGCCGGCGGGGCCAGGAGGATCGGAGGGAGACGGAGAGGGCACTGGACAGCTGCAGGGGGGCTATTGGAAGCCCCAGGTGAGTAAAACTCTTTTTTTTTTTTTGACTTAAGTGTCCCTTTAAGACTGCACTGTGTGTACTCCTGTTAGTGTACCAATACCCTGGAGTGTACCAATAAATCTACTTTGTTTTTTGAATACATAGCTTGTTGTGTCTTCTTACAGGAGGTAAGTCCACCAACTGCCTCCTAAGCATTTTTAAACTTTGTAACAATTGATTTTATCCTTTTGGCGCCTCTGTTATCCATTACACTAGACATAATATCCACCCCTGGTGGAGGGGGATACCCCTTGTGCTTCCTATCTACAGAGAGCGACTTCTTAACCCTGAATGAGGACAGGACAATCTCCTCACCTGCCTATTACAGTGGTTGCCTGGAGGTAACCCTGGTTTGTGAGTATAACTTTGTACTCTTTTCTATTTTACCCATTTATTAGTGCCTACTACACTATTTTTGGCTCTCGGTTCTCTCTTTTTATATATCTTGAGTATACTGAACAGGATTGTTGCTCTTGGGTTGCATTGAGCTTAACAATCCCTTTGTTGAAAAAAACTAAAATATGCACTTAAAAGACCTGCCTAGTGAAACAAAGGTAACACGGAGTAATGGCCAAACATTCTTCAGAAACTTTGCAGTAGGGGGAGCAGTGACACACAGCAGTGTTACTAGGTTAAGGCCCATGAGGCACATGCCTCATATTGATCATTAGGTGTGCTAGGTTTCAAATCTGTGACACCAAATGAAAGGCTGTTCTCTTCTATTCCCCTCACTAGTGATCAGTGGAGTATTGTTTAGGTTCAGGGAGGATCTGTAATCCCTTAAAGCGGAACCAAACCAAACTATTTTTTTAATCCAAAATATTTAGTTGCACCACTCTGACACATACAAAGATAAATAAACACTCCTTCAAGCCTATGAGCATTTCGGTGCATGCTTTTCACCCTTCTCTTTGCATAACTAGGGTTACACAGGGGGCAGCCATTAGCAATTCCTCCTTTGCCGGACACCACCTACTCCACCAGTCTGCCGGATTCTGTCCCGGCAATATGAAAGGAAGGGAGGGGTTCCTCCAATAAATGTAAAATATTTTATATTTGTCATCATGCAGCTAAAAAAGGCTGCTATTTATTATTATAATTTAGAAAATAGATTTTATTTCTGAAATCTTGTATTTTTAATTTGGGTCCACTTTAAAGGATTACTGTAAGGGGGTCGAGGGAAAATGAGTTGAACTTACCCGGGGCTTCTAATGGTCCCCCGCAGACATCCTGTGCCCGCGCAGCCACTTACCGATGCTCCGGCCCCACCTCCGGTTCACTTCTGGAATTTCAGACTTTAAAGTCTGAAAACCACTGCGCCTACGTTGCCGTATCCTTGCTCCCACTGACGTCACCAGGAGTGTATAGCACAAGCCCAGTGTGGTCTGTGTCTGCGCAGTACACTCCTGGTGACATCAGTGGGAGTGAGGACATGGCCATGCAGGTGCAGCGGTTTTCAGACTTTAAAGTCTGAATTCCAGAAGTGAACTGGAGGCGGGGCCGGAGCATCGGTGAGTGGCTGCGATGGCACAGGATGTCTGCGGGGGACTATTAGAAGCCCCGGGTAAGTTCAACTCATTTTCCCCCGACCCCCCTACAGTACTCCTTTAACCCTCCTGGCGGTCTATTAAAAACCGCCAGGGGGCAGCACAGCCGTTTTTTTTATTTATTTTTTTTTAAATCATGTAGCGAGCCTAGGACTTGCTACATGATAGCCGCTGTGCAGCGGCATCCCCCTACCCTCTTCGATCGCCTCCGGCGATCGGCGATCAGGAAATCCTGTTTAAAGAACGGGATTTCCTGGAGGGCTTCCCCCGTCGCCATGGCAACGGGGCGGGATGACGTCATGGACGTCATGGACGTCGTGATGTCTAAGGGAGTCCCGATCCACCCCTCAGCGCTGCCTGGCGCTGATAGGCCAGGCAGCGCACGGGGTCTAGGGGGGGGCTCTGCGGTGCAGGGCAGTGGCGATCGGTGTGCTCACGCAGCTAGCGAAGTGCTAGCTGCGTGCAGCAAAAAAAAAATTTACGCAAATCGGCCCAGCAGGGCCTAAGAAAACCTCCTGCGTGGCTTATACCGCCAGGAAGGTTAAAGTGATCTAAGCAGCTCCTGGCTTCAAATAGCTGAAAGGGCTGCCATGTTTCAGGAGTTCAAAAACCCTGCTGCTTTTAAACTGTCTTATCCAGGCTAGGTGTGAAATTCTTCAAGTGCGTCTTATGTTTTCTGTTTGAAGTTCAATGGGGAAGGCTCAGGGTTTGTTTGTGGATAATTAAGTCTAATGAGGTGATTTCTTATCTGACTTCCATCATCTGTTGCTCTCCGTCCGCAGGTCCTTTCAGGGACGCAAGAAGTGTGTATTTTAACCCTTAAATGCAAAAAGATGAGGTAAAACGAAAGGTTTTTTTAATAATAAACCACATTTTTAGAATGCATTTTTAATTTGCTATAGATCTGCACTGGGTGTTAAAAATGATGCTCAGTTCACTTTAAGCTGGACCAGATTTTGGGAAATGCCACAAAGGCCTGGGCCTTGGGCGAATGGAAGGCTAGGGGTGTTTTGTCATTCAGGTTTTTCAGTCTTTGCCTTTCAGTGACAGTGCAACAAAAACAATTTAGTAGCCTTGTACACAGCTGTCCCACTTTTCGTTGCACACTGTTCTGTTTGTGTAAAGCAGGTAGCAATTGACATAGACAAATGAAAGGGGAGAGGGGGGCTTGACTCATCAGTATAATGGGCTGCAGCAGTTGGCCCCTTGTCGTTCAGAGGTATTAACTCTGCCTACCTCCCCTACATTTATCTATCAATAGTGTAGTGGGACGGGACAGTAACTGAAGTCACACAACAATAATAGTGCTAAGGACTGGAAAGTGTGTTCTATTCTAGAGAGGGAGAGAGATGAAGAAAGTAAGCAGAAGCACCCAGCATGAGACCAACTCCTTTACCAGCTTTACCCAGTGTGAGATGCCTCCTCTCTGTCAGAAGTACCCATTGTGAACGTTTCCTATCTACCCTCAGCCAACAGCACACAGTGGGAGATCCTTTTTCCTCACAAGCAGCAATTGAACCCCCTCCTGATTTCACTAGCAGCACCCAATGAGAATCCCCCACATCTTCCACAAATAAATATTCCCTCCCCACAAGCTGTACCCAGTGTGAACCCCTCTCTCCACCCCATCGGCGAAACACCTAGTGTGAACCACCATCCCCCCTACCAGAAGCACCCAATGCGGACCTCCCACACCACCCAGTAGCATCCAAGGTTCATCACTCAGCAGCACCAACTGTGACCTTCCCTCAACCCAGTAGCATCCAGTGCAATTCCTCATTAGTGCGCTGCCATGCCTTGTAGATCGCAGCTCTGTACAATGTAGCGGCTCTGATAGATGACGAAGCATGGATGCGTGCTCATCAGCTCACACGATCCCCTGCAAACCACGCCCCCATCACTCAATGCCAATTGGCGATACGCAGTCCTGGGGGAGCCGCCGCCTTCACACCCGTGACATGATCCTTAGGTAGTTAAATTCGAATTTTTCTGAGTTCAAAAAACATGTTTCCATGCATTTTTAAAATCAATTTTCTTAAAAACTACAAATTATTTTTGAAAAATTATTTTTTTACTTGTTCCCACCCTTCTCCTGAACATGCCTAGCAATTTTGTTGACAACAGCATGTATGGGGGCATTGCTATTAATGATTATCTGCTAAAGTCGGCACACAATTATGGTTCTTAATTAAGTTTAAATTGTGCATTATGATTTTGCATTGTAATGGTGAATTATGATGATTGCAAAATTACAATTATGAAAAATGTGTGCACCTCAATAAAGCTAAATACCATACTGGGGAAGTCCCAAAATCTCTGCTTGCAGTCTTCCTTTCTAGATACCTTTGTCCTCACAATGCAGTCTCTGATGGTTTTTGATCATTTATGTACAAAATTACTATTATTTTTTTTAAACTCACTTCTACCAGCTCCCTGCAGCCATCCTGTACCCTCGTAGTAACTCACTGCTGCTCAGGTCCCTCGCCGCCAGCTAGTTTTGTTTTTGCTGATTCAGAGTCGGCCACCATGCTTACCTTTGCACACCTTACCGCTGGTGCAGGAGGCTATCGCAGATGTGAACACATATATTTGTATGCGTTGCACCTTCTGAAGATGCAGGTCAGGTGTGCGTGCATACCAGGCATCATCATAAACATGGCATTGATCTGTCACTACCTTTCTTTTTTTAAACTTGCAGGTTTTTTTTGTATTATTTATTTTTTCTTATCAGTGCAGAAAAGAGTCTATTCATGATGTTGATTAAAATACATTTTCTGACTGTCCATTATACACCAAGATCACATTACTATTCATTCTGTATGTAATAATGAAGTAAAACACTTTACTTTTATCTTTAATATTTATTTAACAGTACCCAGACATTATTTTAAGTGACTTAGAATAAAAAGAGCTAAGATATAGGTCTTCACTAAAGGGGAAAGATAAATCTGTGGAACCCTAAAGTAGATTTGAAGCCACTGTTTAATGTCATCAGAAGAAATAACTTACGCGTTTTTTTTTCACACAAGACCTTTGATGGAGAAAAAGACCTTTAATGGAGAGGTTAGAACATTGCCTGTGTTAAAAAAATCACAAGTGACTGTGATGTAGAGATGTCGCGAACCTCCGATTTTCGGGTTCGCGAACCACGTTCGCGAACCTCCGCAAAAGGTTCGGTTCGCGAAAAAGTTCGCAAACTGCAATAGACTTCAATGGGGAGGCGAACTTTGAAAAATAGAAAAAATTCTAACACCTACAAAAATGATGGAAAAAGGCTCTAATACCTGGAGGTAGACATGATTGAGTGAAATACACATCAAATGTCCCAGGCTAACATCTAGGTTTCCCACAGACCCCTATTTTAGGGCACCCTCCTCCCCTTCTAGCTATTCCCTCCTCCCTCCTACCATGAGGGAGGAGGGTCTCATCTGCCAGAGAATTATATTATTTCAAAAGCCAGTTTACATACCATAGCTGAGAATTGAACCCAGGACTCATTGTGTGGTGGGCAAGTACCTTAACCACTGTACTACAACAGTACTAACTGAAGCTGGCCTACCATTTATGCGCAATCCAACAGAAACATTAGACAAGATAGCAGCGTTAGGAAGACTTGCCTAAGGTCTCCTCCTGAATAGGTACTGGCTTACTGAACAGACAGAGACGAGATTCGAACTCTGGTCTCCTGTGTCAGAGGCAGAGCCTTTCACCATTACACCATCCAGCCACTGCTTACAGATATGTAGCCAGACATAGCCTTGTATTTTGTGTTCAACAGTTGTCAAGAGAAAAATTAGACAAGATAGCAGTGTTAGGAAGACTTGCCTAAGGTCTCCTGCTGAATAGGTGCTGGCTTACTGAACAGACAGAGACGAGATTCGAACTCTGGTCTCCTGTGTCAGAGGCAGAGCCCTTCACCATTACACCATCCGGCCACTGCTTACAGACATGTAGCCAGACATGGCCTTGTATTTTGTGTTCAACAGTTGTCAAGAGAAAAATTAGACAAGATAGTAGTGTTAGGAAGACTTGCCTAAGGTCTCCTGCTGGCTTACGGAACAGACAGAGACGAGATTCGAACTCTGGTCTCCTGTGTCAGAGGCAGAGCCCTTCACCATTACATCATCCAGCCACTGCTTACAGATATTTAGCCAGGCATGGCCTTGTCTTTTGTGTTCAACAGTTGTCCAAAGAGAACCCCAGATAGCCAGGTAGATTCATCTCTCTCTCTTTCTCTCTCTCTCTCTCTCTAGTAGGGATGGTCACCGCTTTCCGCGGAATTGTATTGTTGAGCATAAATGGATTGAGCATAAATGGTACATGCTAGGCTGGCTTCAGCATGTAGTGTTGGTGAGAGAGAGAGAGAGAGAGAGAGATGACTCTACCTGGCTATCTGGGGTTCTCTTTGGACAACTGTTGAACACAAAAGAGAAGGCCATGTCTGGCTACATATCTGTAAGCAGTGGCTGCATGGTGTAATGGTTAAGGGCTCTGCCCTGACACAGGAGACCAGAGTTCGAATCTCAGCTCTGTCTGTTCAGTAAGCCAGCACCTATTCAGTAGGAGACCTTAGGCAAGTCTTCCTAACACTGCTACTGCCTATAGAGCATGCTCTAGTGGCTGCAGCTCTGGTGCTTTGAGTCCGCCAGGAGAAAAGTGTGATATAAATGTTATTTTTCTTGTCTACTTTTTCTCTTGTATTGAGCATAAATGGTAAATTTTAGGCCAGCTTCAGTTAGCACTGATGTGGTACAGTGGTTAGGGTGCTTGCCCGCCACACAGTTAGACCTGGGTTCAAATCCCAGCCAATGTGAGTTGGCTTTTATGCTGCAAATCCTTAAAGGGAACCTAAATGGAGAAGGAAATGGATTTTTCCTTTTAAAATAATACCAGTTGCCTGAATCGCCTGCTGATCCTGTGTCTCTAATACTTTTAGCCACAGCCCCTGAACAAGCATGCAGATCAGGTGCTCTGACTGAAGTCAGACTGGATTAGCTGCATGCTTGTTTCAGGGTGTGATTCAGCCACTATTGCAGTCACAAAGATCACTGGACTGCCAGGCAACTGGTATTGTTTACAGGAAACATCCATATCACTCTCAGTTAAGGTTCCCTCTAAGCAACCTAATGTTTCTATTGCATTGAGCATAAATGGTAAATTTTAGGCCAGCTTCACTTAGTACTGTTGTGGTACAGTCATTAGGGTGACTTGCCCACCACACAGTGAGATCTGGCTTTGATTCCCAGCCATGGTATGATATAAACTGTTTTTTGAAATAGTATAATTCCCTGGCAGATGAGACCCTCCTCCCTCCGGTAGGAGGGAGGTGGGAGGAGGGAGACCCACAAGAGGCTAATTAAAATCTCCCTAGCAGAGTGTGTAGCAGCTGTCTCATAGCTAATTAGTGTAGGCAGACAACTGAGTCAAATGGTATAAGGACCTTGCTTGGAGGAAGGAGGGGGGGCGGGCCTCCAGCCGTGAGAGCAGTGTGTTTGGCAATAATGTGTCTGTTGACAGTGCTGTGGAGGGTCAAAGTTTTGCTCAATAGAGCATTATGGGGCGAATTGAACTTCCGCAAAAGTTCGCCTGGTGCAGGCGAACGCGAACCCCCAAAGTTTGCCTGGAACCGTTCGCGACATCTCTACTGTGATGGTGCTGCCCCAGTATCTTCATAAGCCATGGTATGTACATCAACATTTTGGCATAGCAGGAAGCTGAAGATGCCTCAACATATTGTAGTAACTGCATAAACAAGTAAAACAGTGGAAAGTGCCCATACCACATGTAAAACAATCTAAACTTTATACACATCAAGTGAGGTGGTGACATGTGGAATAGCAGAGGTTGAATGATCAACATGTGTAAAAAACAAATAAAATAAATATGAAGGAATTGAAAAGGCCACCATATTAAAACACTTTTTTTTTCGTTTCAGAATACTCTTAGTCATTCTTCATGTGCTTTTTTGTTTTGGTCACTTTTATTTGAATACAACAGATTTCTTATTGTTCATCTGATTTTTGCTTTTGTTAGGTCTAGTGCCTTTTTCTGGGTTTTTGGGGCTTTCATTCTTAATTGTACAACAGGACTATCATTAGTGGGTGGTACATTTTATTAGTGGGTGGTGGGATCAGACTTTTTTTTATCATTGTGATTATCCTTGTGAATAAAGAATTTCTTGAGTTTTTCATTCATAGCGGGATTTTCAATTGCAGCCTGCAATTCCATATTTATAAGGTAAGAAATCTCCCTATGATTGTTCTGGATCTTTGGCATCTTCTTGTTGACATTTGAGGCAGGCTTTTCACGTTCATCTGTGATTTTTGAAGCCATTCCATGGACTTCTGTGTTTAGATTATCTGGGTTGCACTTTGTCTTGTATTCTTCATGCACTTTCCCAATATTGGTAGTTTTACTGCATGGCTGAGTCTCAGGAGGACTCTCACTAATAGAAGGTATACTGAAATCCTTAGAGATCTTTCCTGGATGGTGGTCACTGTTTTTGATAGGGATCTCAATGCCGAGTGTCATGTCCTGGCTCTCATAGCGGTATACTTTACTGTAGGTTTCTGAAGGTTGTAGGTTCTCAACATTCCTATTCATGGATTGTGTCTCTAGGTTCTCACAGATGTTTTGTGTGTCAGTATCGACATAAATGTTCTCAATATTCTCATTGATGGATTGTGCCTCTGTATTCTCCCAGGTGTTCTCTGTATCAGGAAGTGACTCTGAATTAGGACCCTCATCATTGTACAGAATGTCATCTTCCCATGAACTCCCATAGTTGTCTAAGGTTCTAAGATTCTCGTCACTAAAGTTCTTTTCCTTGCTGGCCATCATATCATGACTGTCCCATATTTCTGGACACTCGCTGGAGGGTATCTTATTGTAGCTCCACATTGGACTCTCACACCTGGCTTTGGTTTCTCCTTGCAATGTCTTCTCATTGTCTGTATAAAAACATAAAAACATTTATATTTTTGTTTTTCCTTTTTGTACATGTGTTTCTTATGAGGAGAAAACTGTAATAACACCCTATTTATTTATTTAAACAGAGCAAGCCTCAATATAAGCCTCAGGTGTCAAACAATATGGCCCACTTCCCCATTTTATATTGCCTACAAGAGCTTCAATTTTGCATGATTGCCTAATGTAAAGTCTATGCTAATTTAAGCAGGAAATTTTGATTTAGGATTATACCATTTATTGCTAAATTAATGCAAACGTTGCCCATAAACTACATCTCCCACAAGGCACTTCAATTCTGTGACCTGCAAAGTGACATCCTACCACTAGAGGGCAGTGTTTCCACTTCAGCATTTCACAGCTGGAATTTAAATGAATACAGAGTAGAAATATCAACAATCAATCCTAAAATGTCCAAGAAGAGAAAAGTTCAGGCTGAAGGAAGACAATTTAATGAAGTATGGGAAAGCTCATACATGTTTGAGCTTTGAGAAAATAAAACCAGTATGCATTTTGTGTTGTGAGCCACTGTTGTGAGCCTTGTTACATTACATTGTGGGAAATAACAGCTGTTTCATATCGCCATGCAACCAGTATCTCCCTCTGTGCATATGTATATCTATAAAAAAACAACCTTTTAGCTTATTGCATTGCACTGCTAGTAGAATATCAGCAATACTGCTGATATTCTACTAAGGCTCTTACTTCCTCCAACTCTGATCCTACAACTAGATACTCCTCCTAAATATAGTCCCTACTGTAAACCCTGTGCCTAAGGGCCCATTCACACTGCAATTAAAAAATGCTGCATTTTCCAAAACGCAAAAAAAACAAACAAAAAAAACTAAATCTATGTTATTAATAGGATGCGATACACTGTCAATCGGAAAATGGGAACACACTGCACATGGACTGGGCAGCAAATGCAGAAACCTCACCTTCTGCATTTTCCTGCAACCGTATTGTGATCATGCCACAAACTGGACTCTATGGAAGCCTATAGGTATGGGTGGTGTCTGTTCCCTCCAGGGTAAAATGCAAACTCACCTGGCCGGTAGATTTGGTTTCACCACTGCTGACAACCTCCATTCAGTCCAAAGCAGATCAGAGCCCATCATATGCATGCGAGCAGCCCAATGGATTGAAAAAAAAAAAAAAAAAAACAATCGGAATCCTGTTTTAACAGAGAAAATTCCCATTGGCTCACAGTGGACCAATTAGAGTCTCCCCTGTTGCTAGGTAGGATCCCTGTTGACATTTTACAATCCAACAAGCAGCCCTATGCTTTTTCCAGGCTCCAATCAACTTTGGGATGAGGGGCTGATGGCGGCTGATAGTAACCAACGGGTGGCAACCCATATGAAGTGGATGCAAAATGGAAGGTAAGTGAAGGACACAGTGAAAATGCGCTTACTGCTCTGCTTCGGCATCTGCTGTATTCGCATCACAGTGTGAATTAGGCCCAACACTACCTGTCCCTTCCTAATGTAAAATTAGGATTCAGCTATTGCTAGCACCATTGTAGCCACAATTCTTATTGCGGTCTATGGCAGCACCTAAATCCCCGGGTGCCGCACTGTGCCCAAATTACACACTCACACAGTGCATTGTAATATTCTGAGAGCTTTACAAACAAAATATAATATTCATATTAACATGCACTTACAAAAGTAGAAACACATGACATATTACTAATATATTTGTATTTATTACTAGCTGATGACCTGGTGTTGCTCAAGTAATTATTTGGCTGTTGGCCCCGCCCACTTTTTTCTAACCTTGACACACAGTCACTCAATGGCCGAGTTTGTGAGCTTTGGGGTCCTTTGCATCAATAATTTAAATTTTCCCATTAAAATGAAACAAATCTGATTTGCAGTTTGTAGCCCATCCCCCTATTGAGAATTTAAACCCCTATCATCCATTGACCGACTGTAGCAGGTTTGAGGCTATTTAAATACTCCCCTTGAAAATCAATAGATGAGTTTTGATTGGCTGTTTAATTCTCCACCCACTTTCCTGAATATGAATTCCAGTCAACCAGCGACTAACTGTGTCACTTTTGAGAATTCTGCGATTCACAGTGTAAGAATGGCTGCAGTTTACATTTTCCCATTTAAACTGAACATCTGAAATGTAATTGCCTGTTTTATGCTCTGCCCACTTTCCCTGAATGTGTAACCTTCGGCACCAAGTGACCGACTATGCCAAGTTTGGGAAATCTGGCTTTATTACTGAGAGAATGGCTTTTACATTTTTTTCCATTGACATGAACACACATTAACAGCCATGGAGCACAGATATATCCACGTTTTCCCAGTCAGGGCCAGTGCTTTCATAGGGGCGAACTGGACAACTGCCCAGGCCTCAGTGCTGGCTGAGGGGCTGCCTACCAATTGATAGTGCTCCTCCGAGGCCTCTGCAGAGTAGTAGCAAAAGCAGAGCGCACTCTCCACTCACCTGTCCAGCCGGTGTGCCGCTACTTCATGTTGTGTGCTTTGTATTTATTCTCATGGGCACTTCTTCTCTATGACCCCGTGGCATGTGCATACTCAGGTAGTGTGCCACCAGGTCACGGAGAAGTGGCGCTCACAAGAAGAAAGATGAAGGACACAGCCTGGAGGAGGAGCACGCCGGCTAGACAAGTGAGTGTGAATATTCTGCAGGGACACTGGGGGGAGCACTATCTATTGGCGGGTGACCTGGTGGCGGGTCCATCAGTTGGCACTGTGTCCCAGGAGGACAACAATAGAGATGTCGCGAACCTCCGATTTTCGGTCCGCGAACCTCCGCGAAAGGTTCGGTTCGCAAAAAGGTTGGCGAACCGCAATAGACTTCAATGGGGAGGCGAACTTTGAAAAATAGAAAAGATTCTACCGACTGGAAAAATGATAGAAAACATGTTTCAAGGGCTCTAATACCTGGAGGCAGACATGATTAAGTGAAATACACATCAAAAGTCCCAGGCAAAAATCTAGATTTCACATAAACCCCTATTTTAAGGTCAGTTTTCAATTACAGGCCACTCTCCTCCCTTCTGCTTATTCCTTCCTCCCTCCCTCCCTCCTTCCGGAGGGAGGAGGGTCTCATCTGCCAGAGAATTATAGTATTTCAAAAGCCAGTTTACATACCATGGCTGGGAATTGAACCCAGGTCTCACTGTGTGGTGGGAAAGTACCTTAACCGCTGTACCACAACAGTACTAACTGAAGCTAGCCTAGCATTTACCATTTATGCTCAATCCAAGAGAAAAATTAGACAAGACAAATAACATTTATATCACGCTTTTCTCCTGGCAGACTTAAAGCACCAGAGCTGCAGCCACTAGGGCATGCTCAATAGGTAGTAGCAGTGTTAGGAAGACTTGCCTAAGGTCTCCTACTGAATAGGTGCTGGCTTACTGAACAGACAGAGCCGAGATTCGAACCCTGGTCTCCTGTGTCAGAGGCAGAGCCCTTAACCATTACACCATCCAGACATTGCCTAAGGTTTTGAAGCCAGGCATGGCCTTTTACTTTTGTGTTCAACAGTTGTCAAGAGAAAAATTAGACAAGACAAATAACATTAATATTGCGCTTTTCTCCTGGCGGACTCAAAGCACCAGAACTGCAGCCACTAGGGCACGCTCTATAGGCAGTAGCAGTGTTATAGGGGCCATACATGGTACCATTTTTTTCATGCAATCTTACCATATCTATGTAATATAAGGGAACTGCCTAAATTATCCTTTCAGTATATTCACTTAATTTACCCTTATACTACATAGAAATGGTAAGATTGTATGAAAAAAATTGTGCCATGTATGGCCACCATTAGGAAGACTTGCCTAAGGTCTCCTACTGAATAGGTGCTAGCTTACTGAACAAACAGAGCCGAGATTCGAACCCTGGTCTCCTGTGTCAGAGGCAGAGGCCTTAACCATTACACCATCCAGACATTGCTTAAGGATTTGTAGCCATGTACCATTTATGCTCAAAAATACAAGAGAGAGAGAGAGAGAGAGAGATGAATCTACCTGGCTATCTGGGGTTCTCTTTGGACAACTGTTGAACACAAAAGGCAAGGCCATGCCTGGCTACAAATCCTTAAGCAGTGCCTGGATGGTGTAATGGTTAAGGGCAGGGCCGGCCCTAGACTTTTTGCCGCCTGAGGCAAATTTAGAAGAAAAAGCCCCCCCCCCCCCCCCAGTGGGGGGCCGCCAAGCCGGAGGGGTAGCGGGCAGGACGGGGGTATTGGGCCTAGCCCTCCCTTGCCTAGGTCCCCCGATCTGCGCTCCCCTCCAGCTGTACATAGGAAGCAGCCGATGCCCAATAGTAAGAGGCACGGGCGGGGAGGACTCACCTTTTCCACGTTCCAGCGTGCGCTCCACTGACGTCACTTCCTGCATCGCCGCCCACTGTATTGTAAGTGGACGGCGATGCAGGAAGTGATGTCAGTGGACCCCCCTCCCCACTGCTAGGCCCAATACCCCCGTCCTGCGCCCTACCCCTCCGGCTCGGCGGACGCCCCCCCCCCCCCGCACCCACGGATGGGCGGGTGCCGCCCCTAGAAGTTTGCTGCCTGAGGCAAACGTTTCACCCCGCCTCATGAGTGGGCCGGCCCTGGTTAAGGGCTCTGCCTCTGACACAGGAGACTAGGGTTCGAATCTCGGCTCTGTCTGTTCAGTAAGCCAGCACCTATTCAGTAGGAGACCTTAGGCAAGACTTCCTGCTACTGCCTATAGAGCGTGCCCTAGTGGCTGCAGCTCTGGTGCTTTGAGTCTGCCAGGAGAAAAGTGTGATATAAATGTTATTTGTCTTGTCTAATTTTTCTCTTGGATTGAGCATAAATGGTAAATGCTAGGCTAGCTTCAGTTATTAGTGTTGTGGTACAGCGGTTAAGGTACTTGCCCACCGCACAGTGAGTCCTGGGTTCAAATCCCAGCCAATGTGAGTTGGCTTTTATGCTACAAATCCTTAAAGGGAACCTAAACTGAGAAGGATATGGATTTTTCCTTTTAAAATAATACCAGTTGCCTGAATCGCCTGCTGATCCTGTGTCTCTAATTTGTTTAGCCACAGCCCCTGATCAAGCATGCATATCAGGTGCTCTGACTGAAGTCAGACTGGATTAGCTGCATGCTTGTTTCAGGGTGTGTTTCAGCCACTATTGCAGTCACAGAGATCAGCTGGACTGCCAGGCAACTGGTATTGTTTAACAGGAAACATCCATATCACTCTCAGTTAAGGTTCCCTTTAAGCAACCTAATGTTTCTATTGGATTGAGCATAAATGGTAAATGCTAGGCTAGCTTCAGTTAGTACTGTTGTGGTACAGCGGTTAAGGTACTTGCCCACCACACAGTGAGACCTGGGTTCAATTCCCAGCCATGGTATGTAAACTGGCTTTTGAAATACTATAATTCTCTGGCAGATGAGACCCTCCTCCCTCCGGTAGGAGGGAATAGGTGGAAGGGTAGGAGGTTGGAGGGAATAACATACAAGCGCCTAATTAAACTCTCCCTAGCAGAGTGTGTGTAGCAGCTGTACCTTAACTAATTAGTGTAGGCAGACGAGTGAGTAAAAAGACTGAAGGATCTTGCCTTTTATAAGGGGGGGTGGGGCTCCAGGCGTGAGTGCAGTCTGATTGGCAATAATGTGCCTGCTGACTGTGATGTAGAGGGTCAAAGTTCTGCTCCATAGAGCATTATGGGGCAAATCGAACTTCCGAGAAAGTTCGCCTTTGGTAGGCGAACACGAACCACCGAAGTTCGCCACGAACCATTCGCGACATCTCTAGACAACAACAAATTTGGAGGAAAGAGGAGAGAGAAAACATAAAGTCACCTAATGCAGCTAAGGGGGGGGGGGGGGGGTGCTGTTCAGAGGGGCCCCATAGAAGGTTTGTCCAAGGCTCTCTTGTTGCTAGAACTGGCCATGTGCCCAGTAGAGATACATTTAAGGATTTACTGATGTGTTATATTTATTTCTGACAATCAGGCCACAATTATGTAAATATTTTTCTTGCGTTTCCTCACAGGAGAAGTGTTTGCACCTGGTCATTGTGCCACCTTTTCAAACACTGGTATTGTTTAAAAGAAAATATATATGGCAATGACAACCCCCATATGCCTCTTAGTTCAGTTTCCCTTTACATTAAGTGTGATATTACTGTTATTACCTACTTTTAAGTATTTTATCACTTGTTGGGCGCTGAAAAGTAATTCTGTAGATGAAATTAAAAAGCTGACCCTTCATAGATAACATAGTAGCAAAAATAGTTTCTGTACCGTGTATTCTATACTGTGTACCAACACTTCTGTGAACCAGGACACAGCATGCAAGGTTTGAAAGTACTTATTCTTAAAGGACAACTGTAGAAAGGGGTATGTGGAGGCTGCCATATTGATTTTCTTTTAAGTTGCCTGGTTGTGCTGCTGATCGACTGCCTCTAAAAAATGTAGTCATAGCCCAAGAACAGGCATGCAGCAGATCAGGTGTTTCTGACATTATTGTCAGATCTGACAAGATTAGCTGCATGCTTGTTTCTGGTGTAATTCATACACCACTGCAGCCAAATAGATCAGCTTGGCTGCCATGCAACTACTATTGTTTATAAGGAAATACATATGGCAGCCTCCACATATCTCTTGCTACACTTGTCCTTTAAGAGTAAACTTCAAAACTATGAAAATGTTAGACATTAACAGAAGGTTTAAATTGTGGAATGGGATTTATGACACCTTATTCAACATGATTAGGATCTTCAGAAACCTACTGGATTTCATGTATACTTGCATGAATTCACTGGCTCCAGCCTGTTTATCACCTGACATCTAATTGCTAAACAGTAACTAGCACAAACTGTCATCTTATTTACCTGCCTCAGTGTTTTACTTCAGCTAACATCTGGAAATATGCCTGAAGAAAGGGACTAGATCCCAAAACGTTTGCATACTTTAGCTTTATCAGTTAGCCATTAAGGCTAGTTACACACCAGGACGTTGCGTTAAGGGGACGTTATAGGGCACATAACATGCTCCTAACGCAACGCCTGGTGCTCTCTGATGTGGACATCAGAGTGAGCCGCGTTGTGCAGCTCCCTCTGGCGTCCGTGATGCCGTGATGCATACTCTTGGACGCATGCGGCATCACGTGGTCCCGCCCGGCTAATCGCCGCACAGAGCGGCCGCTCCAGGAAGTAAACACTGCACGTCACTGAGTGCAGTGAATATTAATTAGCCATGTGCCTGGCCTCTCTCCGCTCCTCCCCAACATTATTGAGCATGTGCAAGCAGTCTAATGCGGCTCTGCCGCTTATAAAGTACTGCATGCAGTACGTTGTCATATGGCGCAGCGTTACTAAGTAACGCAACGTGGGCAGTGTGAACAGCCCCATTGACTTTGTATTGCTGTGCGTTGGGGAGCATTACAGGCTGCACTAACGTGCGCCTGTAACGTCCCTGTGTGGAAGCAGCCTAAAAGGTATTACATTTACAAAACGTTTTTTTCTACTTACATAAATAACATACAATTATAACAATATAAACATACATTTAAACTGGTATAAAACTACAAATTGAGTACGAATTACTTAATTTTAAAACAGCACAAAAAAAAAAAATGCACAGGTAACATAAAAAGATTGATATGTCACTGAAAAGCATGTTTATGCTTTACTAAAATTAATTGATAACATTACCTGTTTCAGGACACACTATCAGATTGTTTTGTATTTAATTGTCAGATTCTTATGTAATTAACTAATTGCTGAGCACACTACGTAGAGAAAGTTCTCTGCTTACCTTTTGGATACAGCACACATTGGGCTTGAGTCACAAAAGCGTGCTAAGCGTTAGCACACCAGTGAAAAGCCACTTAGCACGTGCTAACTGGCTCTTCACGCACTAATATGCACGTAAGAGTTTGCGCGCATAATGTTTTGCGCAAACTTTTGCATGCAATGCTTCGTGTGCTAAGTAGCGCGATAAGCAATGACTTCACGTGCTAAGGATACTTAGCACGCAAAGCGGCTGATTTTGCATGTGAACGAAACGTAATGGAGTAGCGCCGTTCGCGTGCACTACGTAACGCCTTACGTGCGCTAAAATAGCACGCGAACAGCAACAGCTTTGCAGTGCAAACTACTTAGCACCCTAGTTTACACGTGCAAAGCCTGAACACGTGATAACTCAGTTATGACTGGTTAGTGAATCGACCCCATTGTGTTCCATTATTTACACACTTTAGTATTAGCTGAATAGAATATTATAATTTTAGTAAGGCAATGACACTCTTATCAATTAGCTTATAAGGGAAGTAGAGGAATGATTGACACCTCTTCCAATAGCTTCTAAACCATTTTTTTTTCCTGTTAATTTTGTGCTGTGCTAAATGCTTTAGATCAGAGATGAAGTTTGAGTTTCATCCCACTTTTTAAAAAAATAAATAATAATAAATATTACAATTACGTTTTGTTTATTCTGTTGTTTGAAGCTCCACTTACCAGTTTCAGAATCACAGGAATGCTGAGTATTATGAGTCCCAGAGCCCGTGTAATCATCAAGAGTCACATAGGTGTTGTCAGGGTGGTCTTCATCATCTGATAGCTCTGGACTGTTGGGTAGGGTTGTAATATTCTTCAGCTTGGTTTCTCCTTCCTCCTCACTCGGAAATGTCTTACAACTGTCAGACATAACTGCCATACGAAGCAGAACAGCATTTATTTACTTTGTGCGTTTATATTTTATGAAAGAAAATCATAATTATACTTGTAACACCTTTCTGACTCCCTCCCTCCAGCAAATAAAAAAAAAATCCATAAATAAGTTACAGTGGGTTGCAAAAGTATTCAGCCCCCTTGAAGTTTTCCACATTTTGTCACATTACTGCCACAAACATGAATCAATTGTATTGGAATTCCACGTGAAAGACCAATACAAAGTGGTGAACATGTGAGAAGTGGAACGAAAATCATACATGATTCCAAACATTTTTTACAAATGAATAACTGCAAAGTGGGGTGTGCGTAATTATTCAGCCCCCTTTGGTCTGAGTGCAGTCAGTTGCACATAGACATTGCCTGATGAGTGCTAATGACTAAATAGAGTGCACCTGTGTGTAATCTAATGTCAGTACAAATACAGCTGCTCTGTGACGGCCTCAGAGGTTGTCTAAGAGAATATTGGGAGCAACAACACCATGAAGTCCAAAGAACACACCAGACAGGTCAGGGATAAAGTTATTGAGAAATTTAAAGCAGGCTTAGGCTACAAAAAGATTTCCAAAGCCTTGAACATCCCACGGAGCACTGTTCAAGCGATCATTCAGAAATGGAAGGAGTACGGCACAACTGTAAACCTACCAAGACAAGGCCGTCCACCTAAACTCACAGGCCGAACAAGGAGAGCGCTAATCAGAAATGCAGTCAAGAGGCCCATGGTGACTCTGGACGAGCTGCAGAGATCTACAGCTCAGGTGGGGGAATCTGTCCATAGGACAACTATTACAAACAAACAAACACAGAACATTTATATCGCGCTTTTCTCCTGGCGGACTCAAAGCGCCAGAGCTGCTCTATAGGTAGTAGCAGTGTTAGGGAGACTTGCCCAAGACCTCCTACTGAATATGTGCAGGCTTACTGAACAAGCAGAGCCGAGATTCGAACCCAGGTCTCCTGTGTCAGAGGCAGAGCCCTTAACCATTACACTATCCAGCTATTAGTCGTGCACTGCACAAAGTTGGCTCTTATGGAAGAGTGGCAAGAAGAACGCCATTGTTAACAGAAAACCATAAGAATTCACGTTAGAAGTTTGCCAAAAGCCATGTGGGGGATACAGCAAACATGTGGAAGAAGGTGCTCTGGTCGATGAGACCAAAATGGAACTTTTTGGCCAAAATGTAAAACGCTTTGTGTGGCAGAAAACTAACACTGCACATCACTCTGAACACACCATCCACTCTGTCAAGTATGGTGGTGGCAGCCTCATGCTCTGGGGGTGCTTCTCTTCAGCAGAGACAGGGAAGCTGGGCAGAGTTGATGGGAAGATGGATGGAGCCAAATACAGGGCGATCTTGGAAGAAAACCTCTTGGAGTCTGCAAAAGACTTGAGACTGGGGCAGAGGTTCACCTTCCAGAAGGACAACGACCCTAAACATAAAGCCAGGGCAACAATGGAATGGTTTAAAACAAAACATATCCATGTGTTAGAATAGCCCAGTCAAAGTCCAGATCTAAATCCAATCGAGAATCTGTGGCAAGATCTGAAAACTGCTGTTCACAAACGCTGTCCATCTCATCTGACTGAGCTGGAGCTGTTTTGCAAAGAAGAATGGGCAAGGATTTCAGTTTCTAGATGTGCAAAGCTGGTAGAGACATACCCAAAAAGACTGGCAGCTGTAATTGCAGCAAAAGGTGGTTCTACAAAGTATTGACTCAGGGGGCTGAATAATTATGCACACCCCACTTTGCAGTTATTAATTAGTAAAAAAATGTTTGGAATAATGTAAGATTTTTGTTCCACTTCTCACATGTACACCACTTTGTATTGGTCTTTCACGTGGAATTCCAATAAAATTGATTCATGTTTGTGGCAGTAATGTGACAAAATGTGGAAAACTTCAAGGGAGCTGAATACTTTTGCAAGCCACTGTAAGTTGTGTAAATTAAACCATAACACATAGTGAATAAGATTAGTGTTGTGCATTACGAGTAACTACAAGTAATCAAAATTTAAATTAAACAGCACCTCCCAGGCTCCCACGTCACCTTAGCCGTTTGCTCCAATTTTGTTCCATGTTGAACTCTATGTCACCCCCATGCCTCCTTCATCCGGTTTGAAATAGGAAGCATAGGAGTAATGTGGAACATGTTAACTCCCCTTTGCCGAGGGCAGCATTGTCTAATTTAAATTTTGATTATGAGCAGCTACATACTCATAGCTACTCATAATACACATCACTAAAAACAATATATATTTATGTATGTGTTGGAGAGATGGTCATAGAGATATAATCTTGTATTATATCCATTGCAGAGAAAAAATGTATGATAGACAGTGTGCTGGCTAGTAATAGATAGAAGATGATAGTAGAACTGCAAGGTCCAGCAATGACTGTGGCCTCACTGGCCTGGCCTGTATGTAGTGTGTCACCCACACAGACAGATATCCTATAGTACGTTCAATCACAAATACAGTTGCAAGCTAAGCACAGCTTATGATAGACAGTGTGCTGGCTTTTAATAGATAGTAGAGGACAGAGGCGGGACAAGGTCCTCCAGCACCCAAGGCTGAGACACCAAAGTGCGCCCCTCCATCCCTCCCACCCCAGCTGTCACTCACTGATTGCTGTTAGACTAAGAGGTGCCACAGGGCCCACAACCTCCCCAACACCTTAATATCTAGTTATCTGGCTTGCAGTCACTGCCATGTATCCCCTTTTTTTATTTCTTTCTGCTTCAAACACAATTAGGAATGACAGCTGAATGAATTGTGCGCCCCCACCTACACTGCGCCCTGAGGCTGGAGCCTCTCCAGCCTATGCCTCGGCCCGGCCCTGGTAGAGGATAGTAGATGTGCAAGGCCCAGCAATGACTGTGACCTGGCCTGTATGCTGTGTCTCACACACACACACACACACACACACACACACACACACACACACACACACACACACACACACACACACACACACACACACACACACACACACACAAACCACAATAGAACAATATGAGCCCTCAAAAGGGCTTTTGTTTTGGGGTGCTTTCAGTAATAAAGAACCACCTAGCTAACTGTCTCTGTCTCCGCAACAATCTCTCCCATTCACTCACTACAGCAGCAGCCAGAGAACATGGCCGGTGCTGCTGTGTTTTTATAGGGGGGCGGGGATCCGGAGGGGAGTGCAGCCTGATTGGCTGCCATGTCTCTGCTGACTGTAATGTAGGGGGTCAAAGTTTAGCCTAATAACAAGGTATTGGCGGCGGATCGAACGCGTTCCGCCGCGGACGCAAACAGCTGATATCCGTCGGGAACTGTCCGCCAGCAAACCATTTGGTCCATCTCTATTTGAGAAGACAAAACCAGTATGAATTTTGTGTTATGAGCCACTGTTGGTAGTAAAGGAGTAAAATGCATAGAATCATTTTGACACCAAATATATGGTAAATATACCATTAAAAAAAATAAACATTAAAAAAAATATAAAATAAAAGGGAATCAGTAGCTGATACCACCTTTATCACCAGAAATCTTTACCTTTTCTCAAATAGATCATCAGGGGGGTATGTGTGGCTGGTATTGTGGTGAAACCCCTCCCACAGTGTGATGTCAGCACCTAGGTCCTGGCAGTTTGCTGTCAGCATGCCTTGTTACATTGCATTGTGGGAAATAACGACTGTTTCAAATTGCCAAGCAACCAGTATCTCCCTCTGTGCATATGTATAGCTATAAAAAATAACAACCTTTTAGCTTATTACATTGTTGTGGGAGGAAAGGGGTTTACACTGCTAGTAGAATACCAGCAACTAGCCGACCCGCAGCGTAGCATACACCGCATGAGGGGGTAGAGGGCAGGAAGGGGGTACTGTCCCTTCCTAATGTAAAATTAGGATTCAGCTATTGCTACTTGCTAGCGCCATTGTAGCCACAATTCTTATTGCGCTCTATGGCAGCACCTAAATTCCCAGGTGCCGCACTGCACCCAAATTACACACTCACACAGTGCATTGTAATATTCTTGAAGGTTTACAAACAAAATATAACATTCATATTAACATGCACTTACAAAAGTAGGAACACATGACATATTACTAATATATTTGTATTTATTACAAGCTGATGACCTGGTGTTGCCCAGGTAATTATTATTGTTGGCACCGCCCACTTTTTCTAACCTTGACACACAGTCACTCAATGGCCGAGTTTGTGAGCCTTGGGGTCCTTTGCATCAATAATTTAAATGTCCCCATTGAAATGAAACAAATCGGATTTTCAGTTTGTGGCTCTCCCTCCTTTTGTGAATTTGAACCCCCGTCACCCATTGACCAACTGTAGCAGGTTTGAGACCTCTGTCATTAACAGTGTGAAAATGAAAGCAATTTAAATATTCCCCTTGAAAATCAATAGATGAGTTTTGATTGGCTGTTTAATGCTCTACCCACTTTCCTGAATATTAATTCCAGTCAACCAGTGACCAACTGTGTTAAGTTTGAGAACTCTGCAATTCACAGTGTAAGAATGGCTGCAGTTTACATTTTCCCATTTAAACTGAACATCTGAAATGTAATTGCCTGTTTCGTGCTCTGCCCACTTTCCCGAATGTGTAACCTTGGGCACCAAGTGACCGACTGTGCCAAGTTTGTGAAATCTGGCTTTATTACTGAGAGAATGGCAGCCTTTTACATTTTTCTCCATTGACATGAACACACACAGACACAGACACACACACACACATGTCCAATTTTATGTATGTAGATTTTGTAAATCTACACTTACCCGTTTTCAAATGATAGAAATCCTGCATATCATGAGTCCCGGAGCCAATCCAGTCATCAGGCCTCTCATATATGTTCTCAGGGGGATCTTCATTGTCTGATGGCTCTGGGCAGTCACTGCTGAAGGGTAACTTGTCCGACCTCCATGTCATTGGGCTCTCACACCTGGGCAGGGCTTCTCCTTTCTCCTCACTGTGCCATGTCCTATAAGTGTCTTTCATAACCACTGTGTGAAAAAGAAAACCATTTTTTTGTTCATTTTTATACATTTTATATCTTACGATGTGGGAAAATGAACTAATTGTAATTCTATTTTATTTAAATAAATCATTAACAGCCATGGAGCACAGATATATCCATGTTTTCCCAGTAAGGGCCAGTGGTTCCATAGGGGCGAACTGGACAATTGCCCAGGCCTCAGTGCTGGCTGAGGGGCCACCTACCAATAGATAGTGCTCCACTGAGGCCCCTGCAGAGTATTAGCAGAAGCAGAGCGCACTTTCTACTTACCTGTCTACTTCAGGTTGTGTGCTTTGTATTTATTCTCATGGGCACTTCTTCTCTATGACGCTGTGGCATGTGCATACTCAGGTAGTGCGCCGCCAGGTCACGGAGAAGTGGTGCCCACAAGAAGAAAGATGAAAGACACAGCCTGGAGGAGGAGCACTCCGGCTAGACAAGTGAGTGTGAATATTCTGCAGGGACCCTGGGGGGAGCACTATCTATTGGCGGGGGACCTGGTGACGGGCCCATCAGCTGGCACTGGGGCCCAGGGGGAAAGACAAAAACAAATTTGGAGGAAGGAGGAGAAAGAAAAAATGAAGCCACCTAATGCAGCTAAGGGGGGGGGGGGGGGGGGGGCTTATGCTGCATTCAGGGGTGGGGCGGGAGGTGCTGATCAGAGGGGCCCCATACAATTTTTGCCCAAGGCTCTCTTGTTGCTAGAACTGGCCATGTGCCCAGTAGAGATACATTTAAGGATTTGCTGATGTGTTATATTTATTTCTGACAATCAGGCCACAATTATGTAAATATTTTTCTTGAGTTTCCTCACAGGAGAAGTGTTTGCACTCAGTCATTGCGTCACCTTTTCAAACACTGGTATTGTTTAAAAGAAAATATATATGGCAATGACAACCTTCATATGCCTCATAGTTCAGGTTCCTTTACATTAAGTTTAATATTACTGCTATTACCTACTTTTAAGTATATTATCACTTGTTGGGTGTTGAAAAGTAATTCTGTAGATGAAATGAAAAAGCTGACCCTTCATAAATAACATAGTAGCAAAAAAGTTTCTGTACCATGTATTCTATACTGTATACCAAGTACCAACACTTCTGTGAACCAGGACACAACATGGAAGTTGTAAAAGTACTTATTCTTAAAGGACAACTGTAGAAAGGGGTATGTGGAGGCTGCCATATTAATTTTCTTTTAAGCAATACTAGTTGCCTGGCTGTCCTGCTGATTGACTGCCTCTAAAATTTTTTGTCATAGACCAAGAACAGGCATGCAGCAGATCAGGTGTTTCTGACATTATTGTCAGATCTGACAAGATTAGCTGCATGCTTGTTTCTGGTGTAATTCATACACCACTGCAGTCAAATAGATCAGCATGGCTGCCATGCAATTAGTATTGTTTAAAAGGAAATAAATATGGCAGCCTCCACATATCTCTCGCTACACTTGTCCTTTAAGGGTACACTTCAAAATTATGAAAGTGTTAGACATTAACAGAAGATTTGAATTGTGGAATGGGATTCATGACACCTGGGATTTATGACATGATTATGATTTTCAGAAACCTGCTGGATTTCATGTATACTTGCATGGACTCACTGGCTCCAGCCTGCTGGTCACCTGACATCTAACTGCTAAACAATAACCAGCACAAACTGTTATCTACTTACTATTTAACTGCATCAGTGTTTTACTTCAGCTAACATCTGGAAATATGCCTGAAGAAGATCCCAAAAAGTTTGCATAATTTAACTTCATCAGTTAGCCATGAAGAGGTATTACATTTACAAAACTGTGTTTGTTTTTCCTACATAAATAACATATAATTATAACAATATAAACATACATTTAAACTGGTATATTTAAAATGGTATTTAAAATGGTATAAAATTACTTAATTTGAACTGATAAGGTTACCTGTTTCAGTACACATTTTCAGATTGTTTTGTATTTAATTGTCAGATTCTCATGTAATTAACTAATTGCTGAGCAGACAAAGTAGAGAAAGTTCTCTGCTTACCTTTTGGATACAGCACACATTGGGCTTGAGTCACAAAAGCGTGCTAAGCGTTAGCACGCCAGTGAAAAGCCACTTAGCACATGCTAACTGGCTCTTCACGCACTAATATGTGCGCAAGAGTTTGTGTGCGCAAAATCAGCCGCTTTGCGTGCAAAGTAACGTGATAAGCATACTTTGCACGCAATATGGCTGATTTGCATGCGAACTGAACGTTTCGTGCAGCACTGTTTCATTGTTTACACATTTTAGTATTAGCTGAATAGAATCTTATAATTTTAGTAAGGCAATGACACTCTTATCAATTAGCGTATAAGAGAAGTAAAGGAGTGACTGATAACTCTTCCAAACCATTTATTTTTTTCCTATAAATTTTTTTGTGCTGTGCTAAATTCTTCAGTGTTCCCCAACCCTGTCCTCAAGGCCCACCAACAGTGCATGCTTTGTAGAAATCCACAGAGGTAGTTAACCACTTAAGGACCGCAGTCTTTTCACCCCTTAAAGAGAACCTGTACTGAGTAAAAATATTTAAAATAAACACATGAGGTAACTTCAAATGAAAATTACAGAGTTACCTTGCCATCAGTTCCTCTCAGAAGCTCACCATTTTCTTCTGACAATAATCCCTTCCAGTTCTGACAATATTTTGTCAGATCTGAAATATATCAGTTGCTGTCAGTAAAATATCAGTTGCTGTCAGTTATAGCTGAGAGGAAAACAGATGTACCAGGTAATGTCCATGTTTCCCTATGGCTCAAGTGGGCGATGTTACAGTTTAACTGTGTGCTAACCAGAAAGCTGTTATGGGTAATAGCCATTTTCAAAATGGAGGCCAGAAAATTTGCTTGATCACAGTGAACAAACAGGATGCGGGACAGGAGAAAGACACTGAGGAGTAGACTACATGGGAGGCAAGTATGACTTGTGTATGCTTATTTTGACTTTTAATCTTCACTTCAGGTTTTCTTTAAGGACCAGAGCCTTTTTTCCATTCAGACCACTGCAGCTTTATTGGTTTATTGCTCAGTCATACAAGCTACCATCTAAATGAATTTTACCTCCTTTTCTTGTCACTAATACAGATTTCTTTTGGTGCTATTTGATTGCTGCTGCGTTTTTTACTTTTTATTATATTCATCAAAAAAGACATGAATTTTGGCAAAAAAATGATTTTTTTAACTTTCTGTGCTGACATTTTTCAAATAAAGTAAAATTTCTGTATACATGCAGCGCGAAAAATGTGGACAAACATGTTTTTGATTAAAAAAAAACCCATTCAGTGTATATTTATTGGTTTGGGTAAAAGTTATAGCGTTTACAAACTATGGTGCAAAAATTGAATTTTCCCATTTTGAAGCATCTCTCTCATTTCTGAGCACCTGTCAGGTTTCATGAGGTGCTAGAATTCCAGGATAGTATAAATACCCCCCAAATGACCCCATTTTGGAAAGAAGACACCCCAAAGTATTCACTAAGAGGCATGGTGAGTTCATAGAAGATTTTATCTTTTGTCACAAGTTAGCGGAAAATGACACTTTGTGACAAAAAATAAAAATAAAAAAAAGTTTCCATTTCTGCTAACTGGTGACAAAAAAAAATGAAATCTGCCACGGACTCACCATGCCCCTCTCTGAATACCTTGAAGTGTCTAGTTTCCAAAATGGGGTCATTTGTGGGGTGTGTTTACTGTCCTGGCATTTTGGGGGGTGCTAAATTGTAAGCACCCCTGTAAAGCCTAAAGGTGCTCATAGGACTTTGGGCCCCTTAGCGCACCTAGGCTGCAAAAGAAATGTCACACATGTGGTATCGCCTTACTCAGGAGAAATAGTATAATGTGTTTTAGGGTGTATTTTTACACATACCCATGATGGGTGGGAGAAATATATCTGTAAATGAGATTTCTTTTGATTTTTTTACACACAATTGTCCATTTACAGAGATATTTCTCTCACCCAGCATGGGTATGTGTAAAAATACACCCCAAAACACATTATACTACTTCTCCTGAGTACGGCGATACCACATGTGTGACACTTTTTTGCACCCTAACTGCGCTAAGGGGCCCAAAGTCCTATGAGTACCTTTAGGATTTCGCAGGTCATTTAGAGGCATTTATTTTCTAGACTACTCCTCACGGTTTAGGGCCCCTAAAATGCCAGGACAGTATAGGAACCCTACAAGTGACCACATTTTAGAAAGAAGACACCCCAAGGTATTCCGTTAGTAGTATGGTGAGTTCATAGAAGATTTCATTTTTTTTTCACAAGTTAGCGGAAAATGATTTTTATTGTTTTTTTCACAAAGTGTCATTTTCCACTAACTTGTGACAAAAAATAAAATCTTCTATGAATTCCCCATATACCTAATTGAATACCTTGGGGTGTCTTCTTTCTAAAATGGGGTCACTTGTGGGGTTCCTATAATGCCCTGGCATTTTAGGGGCCCTAAACCGCGAGGAGTAGTCTAGAAACCAAATGCCTCAAAATGACCTGTGAAATTCTAAAGGTACTCATAGGACGTTGGGCCTCTTAGCGCACCTAGGTTGCAAAAAAGTGTCACACATGTGGTATCGCCGTACTCAGGAGAAGTAGTATAATGTGTTTTGGGGTGTATTTTTACACATACCCATGCTGGGTGGGAGAAATATCTCTGTAAATTAAAATGTTTTGATTTTTTTACACACAATTGTCCCTTTACAGAGATATTTCTCCCACCCAGCATGGGTATGTGTAAAAATACACCCCAAAACACATTATACTACTTCTCCTGAGTACGGTGATATCACATGTGTGACACTTTTTTGCAGCCTAGGTGCGCTAAGGGGCCCAACGTCCTATTCACAGGTCATTTTGAGGCATTTGGTTTCTAGACTACTCCTCACGGTTTAGGGCCCCTAAAATGCCAGGGCAGTACAGGAACCCCACAAGTGACCCCATTTTAGAAAGAAGACACCCCAAGGTATTCCGTTAGGTGTATGGTGAGTTCATAGAAGATTTTATTTTTTGTCACAAGTTAGTGGAAAATGACACTTTGTGAAAAAAAAACAATACAAATCAATTTCCGCTAACTTTTGACAAAAAATAAAATCTTCTATGAACTCGTCATACACCTAACGAAATACCTTGGGGTGCCTTCTTTCTAAAATGGGGTCACTTGTGGGGTTCCTATACTGCCCTGGCATTTTACGGGCCCAAAACCACGAGGAGTAGTCTGGAAACCTAATGCCTCAAAATGACTGTTCAGGGGTATAAGCATCTGCAAATTTTGATGACAGGTGGTCTATGAGGGGCCGAATTTTGTGGAACCGGTCATAAGCAGGGTGGCTTCTTAGATGACAGGTTGTATTGGCACTGAAGTGCAGGAATGTTCTCAAATCGTGACCTGGACATGGCAATTAAGTCGTACCAGCAGTAATCAGAAAAAAAAATTCTGTCACTGCGGTGGGGCGGGTGAGGGTTTGGCCGGGTGATCAGAAGCCCGCAGGGGGCATATTAGGGCCTGATCTGATGGGTAGCAGTGACAGGGGGTGACGGGGTGGTTGATAGGTGATCAGTAGGTGATTACAGAGGAGAATATATGCAAGCATTGCACTGGCGAGTTGATCAGAGGGGGTCTGGGGGGCTAATTGAGGGTGTGGGCGGGTGATTGGGTGCCCGCAAGGGGCAGATTAGTGTCTGATCTGATGGGTAGCAGTGACAGTTGGTGACGGGGTGATTGATGGGTGATCAGTGGATGATTAGGGGGGAGAACAGATGTAAACAATGCACTTTCGGAGGTGATCTGAGGGTGGGTCTGCACACAATCTGAGGGTGTGGGTGGGTGATCAGGTGCCCACAAAAGGCAGGTTAGGGTCTGATCTGATGGGTGGCAGTGACAGGTGGTGACAGGGGGTGATTGATGGGTGATTGACAGGTGATCAGTGGGTGATTATAGGGAAGAATAGATGTATACAGTACACAGGGGGGAGGGTCTAGGGAGGATCTGAGGGTGTGGGGGGGGGTGTTCAGGAGCCTCCAGGGGGCAGTTTAGGACCTAATCTAAAAAATAGCGTTGAGATAGTGACAGGGAGTGATTAATGGGTGATTAGGGGGGTGATTGGGTGCAAACAGGTGTCTGAGGGGTGGGCAGGGGGGGTCTGATGGGTGCAGTGGGCGATCAGGGGGCAGGATCAGTGTGCTTGGGTACTTACTAGGAGGGCTGCAACCTGCCCTGGTGGTCCCTCAATCACTGGGACCACCAGGGCAGGAGGCAGCCTGTATAATACGCTTTGTATACATTACAAAGCGTATTATCCGCTTTACATGCGGCAGATCGGGGGTTAACAACCCGCCGCCGCTGCTAATTGGCTGGAGGGTTGACGTCGCGGGCGGGCACATCCAGCGTGCGATCCCCGGCCAGCTAGTCCGCAACGAGCCGCCGCCGATCGCCGTATTGCGGTCGTTGCGGGCTCCACTTTGCCGCCGCCCCTAGGTAGGGGTGGTCAGCAAGTGGTTAAAATCACAATCCAGTAAAATATATATAGATCTATATATATATATATATATATATATATATATATATATATATATATATATATATATATATATATATATATATATATATATATATATAGATCTATATATATATTGATCTATATATATATATATATAGATCTATATATATATATATATATATATATATATATATATATATATATATATATATATATATATATATATATATAGATCTATATATATATGTAGATCTATATATATATAGATCTATATATATATATATATATATATATATATATATATATATATATATATATATATATAGATCTATATATATATAAATCTATATATATATAGATCTATATATAGATCTATCTATATATATAGATCTATATATATATATAGATCTATATATATATAGATCTTTATATAGATCTATATATATATAGATCTATATATATATAGATCTATATATATATATATAGATCTATATATATATAGATCTATATATATATAGATCTATATATAGATATAGATCTATATATATATATATATCTATATATAGGTGGTTGGGGGGAGATCTGGATATATAAAATTTTTTATTTACACTAAAATCGCACAGCCTGTCACGGCTGCAGGCTGTGCGTCTCTCCCTGTCACATAAGATCCACAGTGACAGGGAGAGGGAGGCGGAGAGGGAGGCGGAACGGCAACTATGTTGCCTTTCGGAGGGTGATCGCTGTGATTGGCTCACAGCGATCACACGGCAGGGAGCCAATCAGTGACGGCTCCTGCCGATACCCGGAAGCCTTAGCTGTCATAAGACAGCTAAGTGCAGCCGGTTCGGTGCGCGCGATCGCGGCGGGGAGCGGCGGCGCCGGTGATAGAGATCTACGCCCTGCCAGCCAGGAGCCCATCAAAACAGGGCGTAGATCTCTATCACTGCGGTCCGCAAATGGTTAATCAGCTCTGCGGAGACACTAATTACCCCACCTGTAATTGTGTGTGGTTTCCTGCAAAACATGTACTGTTGGTGGGTCTTGAGGATAGGGTTGGGGAACTCTGCTTTAGATCATAGATGCAGATTGAGTTTCATCCCACTTTAAAAAAAAAATAGTAACATTAAATATTACAATTACATTTTGTTTATTCTGTTCTTTGAAGCTCCACTTACCAGTTTCAGAATCACAGGAATTCTGAGTATTATGAGTCCCAGAGCCCGTGTAATCATCAAGAGTCACATAGATGTTCTCACGGTGGTCTTCATCATCTGATAGCTCTGGATAGTTGGGTAGGGTTGTAATATTCTTCAGCTTGGTTTCTCTTTCCTTCTCACTCTGACATGTCTTACAACTGTCAGACATAACTGCCATATGAAGCAGAACAGCATTTATTTACTTTGTGCATTTATATTTTATGAAAGAAAATCATAATTATATTTGTAACACCTTTCTGACTCCCTCCCTCCAGCAAATAAAAAAAGTTCCCATAAATAAGTTAAGTTATGTAAATTAAATCATAACACACGGTAAAAAGGATTAGTGATGTGCATTACGAGTAGCTACGAGTAATCCAAATTTAAATTAGACAGCACTGCCCCATCACCTTGGCCAATTTGCTGCACTTTTGTTCCATGTTGAATTATATGTCCCCCCTATGCTTCCTTCATCCGGTTTGAAATAGGAAGCATAGGAATGATGTGGAACATGTTACCCCCCTTTGCCGCGGGCAGCATTGTCTATTTTACACTATGATTATGAGCAGCTACGTACTCATAGCTACTCGTAATACACATCACTGAAAACAATATATCCCTGTATGTGTTAGAGAGATGGTCATAAAGATATAATCTTGTATTATATCCATTGCAGAGAAAAAATTATTGGTTGAGTTAACATTTTTCTTACAGAAGATATTTTCTGCCTCCAACAAGCAAACAAATACTCAACGTAATTTAAGTTTAACTGTATTGTTATCAGCTATTTTTAATTAGAGGGTGTTGCTGAAAAGTTATTTTTGGGATTAGATGACAACAAATGAAGTTAAATCAAATTAATTATAGCCTTCGTAAGTTGTTCTTTTTTAGTTGCTTTTACCTTTGACCCATTTAAAGGGACTCCGAGCAGTGCAGAAACTATGGAAAGATGGATATCATTTTAAAGCTCTCTTTCTCCTCTTTCCAATGATATATAAACCGCCGCCCTACTCCTTTTAGTTTTCTTTATTTTTGCGATTGAAATTGCCGCAGCCGCAATTTCAATCGCGAAAATAAAGAAAACTAAAAGGCGTAGAGCGACGGTTTAGGTGTCGCCAGAAAGAAGAGAAAGAGAGCTTTAAAATGATATCCATCTTTCCATAGTTACATTGTATTACACAGGGCGACTTTTTCTGCTGAATAGAGCTGCTGACACTGGGGAAAGTGTCGCCCTGTGTAATACAAGTAACTATGGAAAGATGGATATCATTTTAAAGCTCTCTTTCTCCTCTTTCTGGCGACACCTAAATCGTCACTCTACGCCTTTTAGTTTTCTTTATTTTCGCGATTGAAATCGCGGCCACTGCAATTTCAATCGCGAAAATATCGAAAACTAAAAGGCGTAGGGTGGCGGTTTATATATCATTGGAAAGAGGAGAAAGAGAGCTTTAAAATGATATGCATCTTTCCATAGTTTCTGCACTGCTCGGAGTCCCTTTAAAGTCTTATTTGGTATAAATATTTGTATTGTCTTATGACAGACATACATAAAAGAATGCATACATAAAATAATGCATATTGCTGTGTTAGCATAACAGATTGTAGAGTTTGATTGGGCAAGCCCTCCTCTGTGTCATTGTTTCATACATTACGCAGGTTTCTGCTCTGCTTTTTTTTTTTTTATACAGTGCCTGGATCATTTTGATGGTTTAAAAATGAATAATATAATAATATGATTAACATACATCTTCAAAAGTTAGGAATGTGTGGGAAATTAAGAATACACTTGTATTTATTCTATTCTCTTAAGCTTTACCTACCAGGTTTATTTATTTATTTATGTATTTATATAGCGCCGACACATTACGCAGTGCTGTACAGAGTATATTGTCTTGTCACTAAGTGCCCCTCAAAGGGGCTCACAATCTAGTCCCTACCATAGTCATATGTCTATATCGTGTAGTGCATGTATCACAGTCTAGGGCCAATTTAGGGGGAAGCCGATTAACGTATCTGCAGGCAAAATTTCCAATATCGTTTTTCTGGCAAATCTGGTAGAGTCACGCAAGGCAAAACTTTTGTAAATCTATGCTTGAGATTCCCCATGTAAGATCCTGTGGCCGCTCAAGGGCGGCAGAACGCCGAGACCCACGCTAAGGTGCAAGTCTCTGGGTCTCGGCGGCTTCCTGACATCACTGGAGCGCATGGCGCTCAGCTCCTATCAGATAAGCGGCGGATGTGTTCTCATTACACGCTCTATATAGACAGAGGTGCCGAGCCTGACCTGGACCTATAGCTGTGTGATACTCCTGTTGTTTAATGCCTGAAGAAGCGGGAATTTGCCCGTGAAACGCATCGCAGTTTGTCTCGGAGTATGTGAATAAATTATTTTGGACTTTAATCGACAGCATCGAGTCTGTTTTAGGTTGGTTGGCCCACCACCACCACCTGAATGTTTTAAACTTTTTAGTACGTTTTATCCTGTTGGCGCCTCTGTACATCGATATATCATTACACGCTCTGCCGCTGTAAACAGTAGCCATGTGTGTTCATTGTGTGTCAGCTGATCTGCTGACATGCTGCTGTGTGATTGATTTATTTGGATTCCTTTACTTTCTGATTGGTTAGTCCTTGTATAACGCTAAGGTGAGCGCCCTCAGTTATCGCCTGTGATAGCATTAGCTGTGGCTTGTTGCTGGGTATGCGCTCAAATTCTGATTAATCTCTGTTGCCAACGTTGCCTTGTATCCTGAACAAGCTTTACTCTAGATTGATTTCCGTTGCCGACCACTGCTTGTTCCTAACTTTGCTTTCAATTGGATTACCTGTTGCCGACTCTGCTTGTACCTGTACTCTGTTTGATTGCCGCCTGGATCGACCTCGGACTGGATAAGGATTTGCATGCCCTGACATCTGGCTAGTACTGACCACGCTATCTCTAAGCACCTGATCTGCATCCCATCACTCCTGCTTGTAGTCATCTGGCTCTCATCTGGATTGCCTCATCTGTCAGGCCTCAGGTGACTATATCATTGTGATACTGTGCCTTGTACTATTGCTTTGGGTTCTGTTTGGCGGATACTATCTGGCAGTCTGTATGCTACATCTAACTGCAGGGTTATTATTGGTTTTGTACTAGGTAGGAGTTTGTGCAGGTGTTACGGGCTGGGCCATAGGTCAGTCATATGGGCATACAGCCGATTTTCTACATTAATTGCAAAGCCCCCATAGATGATATTATCACAACATATGCTATGTTTATCAGAATCACTAGAAGCAACATGTAAAAAAAAGCAAACTTGTAGTTTTTTAGAAACTCGATTTTAAAAATATTCACAGGAAATAGTGCTTTGCAAACCCCATGCAGTGTCAATTTGTGCCAGTTTAGGTGGAGTAGTTCCCCCCTCCTTTGATCTAAATTCTACAAAACATTTTAATGCTGAGTCAATTGCTAAAGCTTTTAAAATGTAAAGTGACTAGTGATGATTATAATCTGTCAATTAAGATTACGCTACATTTTGCATAAAATTTCACAATTGCGGCCACATATAATTACAATTTAGAAAATCAATTAATTTTGCATAATCCATTCATAATTTAATGTAATTATATGTAATTTCTTGTAATTTCATGCCAACATACATGCAATTGTCACCTAAATTGCTATTTATGTTGAGGGGAATGGTGGAGATAGGTGAAAAACAAAATAATTGTTCAAAAGATAGGGGTAAAAGAAAATGCATATAAAACTATTTTGTTCTATTTCAAAACTTTGATTTTCAGATGTTTATGTATTTATGTCACCTACCTGTGTCAGAACTGAAAGGTCTATTATTGCTCAGTTTAGTTAGAAGTGTTTTTGTGCTACTTTTATCTTTTTCTGAAATTAGAAGCAGGTCACAAGCTAGTTTTCCGATGGTGGGCTGCTCCTTCAAGATCCGTGTCTTCTCTCCAATACTGCTGTCCTCCACATCATCAATTATCACCATCACATTGTCCTGCCCTGCAGACATACATGAAAATTACATTAGTCATTATAGGATGAAATAAACACATCATAAATCTATCTATCTATCTATCCATCTATCTATCCATCTATCTATCTATCTATCTATCTATCTATCTATCTATCTATCTATCATTGTCCGTGTGCAATTATTTTTTTTTCTCCTGGGTTTTCTCCTAGGAGATAATTTTTCATTTTCTATTTATAATAACGTTTCAGCACGTTGCAATTGAAAAAGTACCAAAAAGTAGGTGAAAAAATTCTACCAAAATCATTTTGAGTATTTTCTTGCTTACTGGTGGTTTACATGCATTTTATTGGCAAGTTTGAAAATATCACCAAAGAGAAAACTCAGCAGAAAAAGTTAATTGCATATGGGTCTATCTATCTATCTATCTATCTATCTATCTATCTATCTATCTATCTATCTATCTATGCATCTTTCTCTCACCAAGCAACTGTTGTAGATATTCCAGTTCCTCATTGTACAGAGCCCCTTGAACATCGGTAATGTTGATGGTTCCTCTGTTCCTGGTGTGATAGAGGATCCCTAATGTGCACTTAAAGGCATCATTTATAAGCTGCTGGAATCCATTATTGGAGATGAAGCTTGATGTGACCTCCTGAATCTGATCACTCAGGTCTCTTGAGGTGAGAAGTTGAGTAAGCCAGGAATAATCACTCTTGTTGGATCTGGAGAAGATGCAAGCAAGGTGCTTCTGTTGTGTTCTCTTCTACAAATAAAAAAAAAGAATAATACAACAATGATCAATACATTTATCTTAAAGCCCTCATCATGGTCAATGCTTGGAGGAAGCAGATATCAGTTTTCAGTATTTAGATATGTTTACAATGTGAGGTGGAGCAAATAACTCTTTATCAGAGCGATGGAACTGAACTTAAACTCACTCTCCAGGTAGATACTTAAATACATGTATCTTGTAGTATATACAGGTGCTGATCCAATATTTATCTCATGTGTATGTTCCACCAGCTGCTCAGGATCAATCACATCCACAATCGGTTCCAAGAAAAAAATGCATACAAATCCACAGTGCTTGGTACTCAGATCGGCATTTGCAGTAACCCCCCAGTGCTCAAAAACATGTTTCCATAGTGACCATCACCAGAAATAAATCGAGAAAGGTCACTTCTCCATCCAAGAAACATATAAACATTTATTAGAAGCTGAATCTACATCACATATACAATGACTTACTTCCAGGGTCCTTTTGACAGGGACCCTTATTAGTTAAAAGCATATAGTGTAACCCAGTACACATTTAAAATCCAAAAACGATCTCATATAAGTTGCCCAGTCTCCAGTTCCTACCAGTTTCGGCCTTGCGCCGTCATCAGGGAACACTGTTGAGTGTTCCCTATATATTGTATATGTGATGTAGATTCAGCTTCTAATAAATGTTTATATGTTTCTTGGATGGAGAAAAACAAAAGTTTGCCTTCTTAAAACAGAAAGAATTTGCGATAATTCAGGTTGGAGTGAGCTTGAGATGTCTCCCAGTGCATCACTGCTGAATATATTCAAATTAACCATTGTTACCCTTAGAAGCTAAACACACCTCCAGAACCGCTGGAATGCAATGATGTGTCAGCTTGTTAATTTGTACAGAGCCAGAATAATCCAACATGCAGAAGATGGATGGAGAAGTGACCTTTCTGGATTTATTTCTGTTGATGGTCAGTATGGAAACGTGTTTTTGAGCACTGTGGGGTTACTGCAGATGCCGATCTGAGTATTAAGCGCTGTGGATTTGTATGCATCAGATACTTAAATACGGTAACTCATCTAATAGTTTAGCAGTCAGGGAGCTCAAATTATGCCTTTTAATGTACAATATGACTTTTTCAGCTACATTAGATTTTGATTGCATGACCTGATTCTAAAGCAGTTGGGTCCAGTGTGGGCTTTGTGGGTGGGGCAACCTTTATTTCCAAATAAAATATAGGCGCCATACATTGCACTAGGGAAAAATTTGTAACGTTGCAATAACTGGAACAAATGGGCAAATAAAACGTGTGGGTTTTAATTATGGTAGCATGTATTTGTAACGATCGGTGTCAGCACGCAGAGAGAATCTGATTATTGGTGATCTGCAGTATCACCAAGAATACAGATATATACCTGATTATTGATGATCTGCAGAATCACCGATAATACAGATATATTACTAACCTCTGGACACCTATATAGTGTGAGTGTTTGGTGCACCAGTAATAACTTTGAGTGAAGACCATCCGAGGAGCAGGTGGTCCTTGGCAGTATGAGAAATACCTCCCTTTGGAAGTGCAGAGATCTTGCAGCTGCCTGAGACATCCAAGGGGCGGAGTCCCAGGATGAATAGCAATAAGACCCGGTGGCTAGTGACCCCTGGAAGATGGGCATCACAAGCAGGTCTGGAGACTAACACAAATGATAATACAGTTCCCTAGTCTTAAATGTGCGAGGTCCGTGGTCTCAGCACCCTGGAACTAGTCTGGAGTATAACACAAATAATGATACAGTTCCCTAGTCTTGAGTGTGAGGTCCGTGGTCTCAGCACCCTGGAACTAGTCTGGAGTATAACACAAATGATAATACAGTTCCCTAGTCTTGGGTGCGAGGTCCGTGGTCTCAGCACCCTGGAACTAGTCTGGAGTTTAACACAAAGATAATACAGTTCCCTAGTCTTGGGTGCGAGTTCCGTTGTCTCAGCACCCTGGAACTAGTCTGATGTATAACAGAATGAAACACAAGTTCCCTAGTCTGGGTGTGCAACTGGCAAGCAAGCTGCATATATAGTTGCAGGACTCTGCCGCCCCGCCCGAGCCACTCAAACAATCAGGAGTCCAGCAGGAATCAGCTGATTGTCCTGATCAGCTGATACATCTGCTGCTGGTATAAAGGTCCTGACTTCTGGCGTGCATGCGCGTAGCTCTCCATCCATCTGTGTGAACTAGCAGACCCAGCCACACCAGACGCATGCTGCTGCGTGCAAACCGCCGCGTTGGACGCGGAAACAGCCGCCTTACTGCCAGTACATGCGGTGGCTTTTCCGTGATCTCTCACAGTATTATTTTAAAACTATAATGGCTGAAAACTGAGAAGCAATTATTTTTTTTTTCCATTTTTTTCCCCTATTTTTCCTGTTTATTTAGAATAAAATAATTCTTATCAAAAAGTACCCCCCAAAGAAAGCTGAATTGGTGGCGAAAAAAAAACAAGATATAGGTTGTTTTGTTGTGGTAAGTAATATTAAAGTTATAGGCAAATGAATGGAAGGAGCGCTGACAGGTGAAAATTTGTATAGTTTTTAAGGGGAAAAACCCTTGAAGGTGAAGTGGTTAAAGAGGAACTTTAGCAAAAAGGGGAAAAATAAATCAATACATTACAAAGTGAGAAATCACATGGAAGAGAGATCAAGAAATGATTGATATTTGCCATGTAATTTGTTCATATTGTTTGACCCACAATGGGCCTACACGCCGAGCAGGATCATCCACTAGGCATCCTAGGCATATGCCTGGGCCCTTGTAGCTTGTCAAGAGGCCCAGCTGCCACCTCCTTTGGCCTTTCTCCCATCTCAGCTTACTAGAAAGACTATCATGGGGAGCCCAAAGCTATTACTTTGCCTTAGACCCCATTTCGCCTTAATCCTTCTTTGCCTGCACGCCATCATCTTTACTACTGGACAGCACCAACTGCCATTATTTATAACCACACCCACTAACATTGTGAAAGGCTAAAATGTTTTTTTTTTTTTTTTTAAATATACATATGCACAGAGAGAGATACTGGTTGCTTGGCAGTTGGAAAAAGCAATTTGTTTCCCACAATGCAACAAAGTTCACAGATAGGAAGCTATCAGGACCTAGGTTCTGACATCACACTGCGGGAGGGTGTTCTCCACAATATCAGCCATACAGACCCCCTGATGGGAAAGGGAGTATTAGCTACTTATTGTGATGAAGTTCAATCCTTTGTTACAGTTCCTGTTTAAAGGGGAACTGAAGTAAGAGGTATACAGATCTTTCAGATTTTCCCTGTCTTTCAAGCATAAGAGGTATACAGAGGCTGACATATTTATTTCTTTTTAACCACCCGAGCGGTCTGGACGAGCTCAGCTCGTCCAACATCGCCGGAGGCTGCCGCTCAGGCCCTGCTGGGCCGATTTTAATGATATAAAAAGCAGCACACGCAGCCGGCACTTTGCCAGCCGCGTGTGCTACCTGATCGCCGCTGCAGCGCGGCGATCCGCCACGTGCAGCGGCGAAAGAGGGTCCCCCCAGCCGCCCGAGCCCAGCGTAGCCGGAACAAACAGTTCCGGCCAGCGCTAAGGGCTGGATCGGAGGCGGCTGACGTCAGGACGTCGGCTGACGTCCATGACGTCACTCCGCTCGTCGCCATGGCGACGAGGTAAGCGAAACACGGAAGGCCGCTCATTGCGGCCTTCCGTGTTACTTCTGGCCGCCGGAGGCGATCAGAAGAACGCATCCGGAGCGCCCTCTAGTGGGCTTTCATGCAGCCAACTTTCAGTTGGCTGCATGAAATAGTTTTTTTTTTATTTAAAAAAAAACCTCCCGCAGCCGCCCTGGCGATCTTATCAGAACACCAGGGTGGTTAATCAATACCAGTTGCATGGCAGCCCTGCTGGTCTATATCTCTGCAGTAGTATCTGAATAACACCAGAAACAAGCATGCAGCCAGTCTTGTCAGATCTGACTTTAAAAACAAACACCTGATCTGCTGCATGCTTGTTCAGGGGCAATGGCTAATAGTATTAGAGGCAGAGGATCAGCAGGGCTGCCAGTCAACTGGTATTGCTTAAAAGGAAATAAACATGGCAGCCTCCATATACCTCTCTCTTCAGTTCCCCTTTAAGTCACCAGCAAGCAAGCAAATGTTCAGAATAATTTTGACAATACTTTTTCACCTACTTTTTGGTACTAATAGAATTGCAGAGGGCTGAAAAGTTATTTTAAACAAAACAAAAGTTATTTTAATCCAAAGAAAGAGCAATGCCAAACATATTCTATAAATATGTTTTAAAATGAATATGAGTTATAATATAAAGTCATTTGATAGATACAGCGTTGTGTCTTACCTGGGAAGACTGCTCACTAAGATAACCTGCAGAGTAAATAGGAAGAGAGATTTTAGTAAAAATAAGCTATGCAAATAATCATCAAAATGATGAACAAGTTTAAAATGATTTTGGAAGGAAATGGATGAAGTGAGCTGACAGGACACCTATCATGACAAATGTAAAATGCAAACATATAAAATGTACATTTCTCCCCAGAGTAAAAATGCACTAAGAATGACTTGTTGTTGTCAGTTACAGTGGGTAGAGAAAAGAGAAAATCTGACATACATGTCATGTTTTGGACTAGTCCATCTCCTCACATGTTCAGTTTTTTTTAGCTTTTTTTAAATTTAATTAATAAAGCACTTATCAGCAGTTGCTTAGTCCAAATGCCAAAATAGTGTGTAAATGAGCAAAATATCTGGCTAACATCTTTGTATAGACCCTTTCCGTAGACTGCCTTTGTAACGAATAAAGCTAATGCTGAGAATTTCCCATAAGAAGATGGACTAGTCCAAAATCTGTCAGAGCTTTTTACTACCTTCTGTAAGTGACAGCAACATAGGAAAAAAAACTAATTTATAGTGAAATTGTATATATATTATATATATATATATATATATATATATATATACATATTACACATTTTTGTGATAGTGTTCCTTTAAAGAGGGATAGAGTAAAGATGGTTGGGAAGATAAAAGAGGACTGATTGCTTCAAGCAACTATGAAGTCTGAGGGCCCTTTCACACTGGCGCAGTGTGGTGCAGCATTTTACTGCGGCCTAGCGCTATGCAATGAAAGTCTATGGGGAGCTCACATTACCTGCGGTGCGCTTCACCGGAAGTACCTCATGCTATGCGAGTGCATACCTACCTTACCATGTGGCTCCTGTGGCACCCTGCGCTAGGCTGGAACTTATGTAAGTCTATGGCGATGCACGTGTTTGTAAATGGACCATTTCAATTTTACACATCACGCATGCACAGAAGTGTATTTTAGCAATACTTTTCCGCGCATGTCATTGATTCCCCAACAAAAAGTGAGTGTTAATTCCTGCTTGGCCGGCTACTAGACGGGGATTACCGTGTACTTATGCAGTAATCCCTGAAGGCCTGGTTTTGGCCGCACCCCTATCGCTAATCTGCAGTGTGAAACCGGGCTAAGAATTGGTTTCCTATCAAGACCGAAAGACACTGCAGGAGGTAGAGGAGATTCAGGAACTCAAAATGATAAATGCCTCAGTAGAAGATCAACTAAAAGTGTGGGATGTAAACAGGTTGTTTTTTTTTGTTTTGTTTTTTAGTTTTCCTGACTAGCATCAGTTTATTTAATAAGAAAAAGTGTATAAGGGTTTTTTTTTTACTGAAGGGGAATGCTGCACTTTGCAATTCATTTGCGTTTTCTAAACAAAAGTGCAAAACACAAGAAAATGAAAAAAGGAATTAAAATTTCCGGGGCGTGTTTTCTACTGGCCCAATCAGTTTGTGATCCTTTGTACATCTGATTTTGTCAGAACCCAAACATCCTGCATTTCTCGTTGTTTCACTAACCACCAGTAAAAATCCACCAGTTAAAATCGCAAAACAAAATTTCATTGTAAGATCACATTGCGTTTGTGACTGTGTTTGCATTTTACAATTTGCAGTGTTAAACAGCCCTAAAAAGAAGGGAAAGGGAGTGAGGGAAGGAAGGTAGGGATTTCAAAGAAAGAGAAGTGGATGAATGAACTGATTAGCATCTTCAAACTAAATATTTCATTTACAATACAATACAATACAATAACATTTGTAAAGCGCTTTTCTCCCATAGGACTCAAAGCGCATAGCTGTGTCTCAGATTAATACAGGGTTTCAGGCTGGGTTGTGTTACAGAGGAGATAGTCAGATGTTCATGAATGCCAGACTGAAAAGGTAGGTTTTCAGTTTAGACTTAAATGCTTCCAGGGATGGGGCTGTCCTGATTGGGTGTGGCAGGGAGTTCCAAAGTGTAGGGGCAGCATGACAAAAGGCTCTGTCTCCAAAGGTTTTGAGGTGGACTCTGGGGGTGACCAAGGTGTTACGTCCTTTTGATCTAAGATTGTGGGGGGTGTGATGTAGTTGCAACAAGTCCTTCAGGTATCCAGGGCCCAGATTGTGCAAGGATTTGAATGTCAGTAAGCCAATCTTAAACAGAATTCTCCATTTTATCGGTAGCCAGTGGAGTGAGCTCAGGGTTGGTGTTATGTGGCAATGGTGGGGTTGGCTCGTTAACAGCCTTGCGGCGGCATTCTGTACTAATTGCAGGCGGCGTAAGTCTTTCTTATGCAGGCCTGTGTAGAGGACGTTGCAGTAGTCTAACCTTGATGTGACGAAGGCATGAACTAGGGTTGGAAGATCCTCTGAAGGAATTAGGTGTTTAATCCTTGCAATATTCCTTAGGTGAAAGAAGGAATGTTTCACAACAGCTGAGATTTGATTCCTGAAGCTTAATTTCCCATCAATCAGTACTCCCAGGCTGCGCACACAGTCTGAGTTGTTCAGGTCTGAGCTCCCTATCCTTAGCGGTGTTGGTTGAGACTGGGGCTGCTTTGCTGTTGAGCCCTGGCCCTCGATAACAAGAACCTCAGTTTTGTCAGCATTAAGTTTTAGCCAATTATTATTCATCCACTCCTGAAGTTCAGCTAAGCATGCATTTATTTGTGGAGTAGGGTCTGTGACATCGGGTTTGAATGACAAATATAGCTGGGTGTCATCAGCATAGCAATGATATGTCAGGCCATGTTTTTGTATGATTTCTCCAAGTGGCAGCATGTATATGGTGAACAGTAAAGGGGATAATATTGCGCCCTGAGGTACACCGTATTTTAGTGGTACAGGGTTGGAGAGGAAGGGCCCTAAGGCTACCCTTTGTGTTCTGCCAGCCAGGAAGGAGTTGAACCACCGGAGAACAATGCCATCTATGCCACAGTACTCTTGTAGCCTGTTGAGTAAGATTTCATGATCGACTGTGTCAAAAGCCGCTGAGAGGTCGAGCAAAATCAGGATGGAACATTGACCCTTGTCTCTTGCAATGAGCAGATCATTGCAAATCTGGGTGAGGGCTGTTTCACAGCTGTGATATTTCCTGAAACCAGATTGAAGAGGGTCAAGGATGTTGTTTCTGGAGAGCCTGGCTTCAAGTTGGAGGTAGACAGCCTTTTCAATAACTTTTCCCAGAAAGGGGAGGTTTGAGACAGGTCTGTAGCTGTTTAGAGCATCTGGGTCTAAGGATGGTTTCTTGAGTAGAGGCCTGACGATTGCTTCTTTCAGAGTAGAGGGAAACCACCCTTCTTGTAAGGAGCCGTTGACTATTTTGTGGAATGCCGGTGTAAATAGTTCAGGGCATTTCAACATGAACTTAGTGGGGCCAGGGTCCAGATCGCAGGTAGTCTGGCGAAGGTTTGAGAGGATATCCAAGATGTCTTCTTCAGTGATTACCTTAAAATCAGACAATGGTGGTAGGCTATTTTTGCACCTGTTATATGGCTCTGCATGAGTTTCTGGGGCTGTGAATTGAATGGCAGATCGTATGGAGGAGACTTTGTCTGAGAAGAAGTGGGCAAATTTCTCGCACAGTTCCTGTGAAGGTCTGATGCTGCACTTATTTTAACCTCAGCCAGCAGAACTCATTGTTCTGCCTTCTGAGGTCATGCAGAACGGTGCAGGAAGCTTTTTAAGTCACCTGTTCTGGACGCTGGACCAGCTTCCTCTCTTCATCCACTAGCAATGTTGCACTCCCAGCATCCTTTTCTGATTTTCGATCACATGTTATTACATGTGATCGGGGCTCAGAGGATAGTGTCAGTGATGCAGCACAACCCAGTGGTGGAAGAGGGGTAATGGAAGAGTCCACATAGACTGCCAGGCTGGGGAAAGCACCCTTCCCCCGTGGCAGGAACCATATGGTCCTGCAGTGAAATAAAGTTTTACTTTATTTGGCTGCTAAAAGGTTTAAGGACATCCTAGTTGAAGTGGAAAAGCTAAGCTTCACTTACCTGTGGTTTCTTCCAGCCCTAGCAGTCTATTAGTTCCTTCACTGCAATTCAGATGCATCCAGTGTGCTTAAAGTCCCTCGATGACAGCTGTGGTTAGAGGCTTCTGGTTATACACAGACGCAATCGTGCACCTCTCTCTGTTGCACTCCCATGGCCAGAAGATTTCTGCTCTGGTGCACTTTAAGTCTTTGTAAACTGCACAAGTGCAGAATGCTCCAGGCTATGGGGCGTGATGAAGAGAGGCGTACAGATGTGCTCACGCATGCACAGAAGCTCACCGTCACAGCTGCAGTCAGGATCTTTAGGAGGGGCTAGCAACATGCTGGAGCACTGGAGGGCAGCAGAACTGCCACGAGGGAACTCATAGACCAAGCCCCAGGTAAGCAAAGCTTCACTTCCCCCCCTTCAGCTCAGATGTCCTCTAACTAATTACTTGGTTATTGTTAGTTTAGTGCTCTGCTCATTAGAGCAGCTCCTTTGTCCTCCCTCAGAATTTTGATCATTGACTAGTAATATGTATATATATATATATATATATATATATATATATATATATATATATCCGATGGATGTTACAATAAGGCATGTGTCACATGATGGAAGCACTTTAGATATACATCTCAGAGTGCAAGGGTTCCTGTTGCAGGGTACATAGGACATTCCTCATAAGTAGAGATGAGCGTAATGACCTAATTACGATTTCGCGAAATTTTGCGTAATTAGTGTAATTACGATTATGGCCGTAAGTACATAATCGTAATGAAGAAGGATTTCGCGAAATTTCGCGTAAGCGTAATTTTCGCATTACAGTCGTATCATGCCGTAATTTCGCATTAAACGCTACCGTAATTTCACGTTAAACCGTAACGCTCCGTATAATATAAAAAAGCCGCCAACTTTAAGGGTTAATAGCAAAGCCCCCTTAAATGCTAAGAGCCTCAAATTTGGAGAATATATTAAGGAGATCAGGAGGAATAAGAGGAAAAATTTTTTTTCAAAAAGACCTTATAGTTTTTGAGAAAATCGATGTTAAAGTTGTAAAGGAAAAATGTAAACATTTAAAAACCCGCCGACTTTAACGGTTAATAGCAAAGCCTGCTTAAAGTTTAGGAACACCAAATTCCCAGGGTATATTAAGGGGATCAGTGGGAATAAGAGGAAATTTTTTTTTTTCAAAAAGACCTTATAGTTTTTGAAACTATATCGATTTTTAAGTTTCAAGGGCGAAAATGTCTTTTAAATGCGGAAAATGTCAGTTTTTTTTGCACAGGTAACAATAGTGTATTATTTTCATAGATTCCCCCAAGTGGGAAGACTTTTACTTACTTCGTTCTGAGTGTGGGAAATATAAAAAAAAAACGACATGGTGTCCCCCCTCCCAGACCTCTTTAACCCCTTGTCCCCCATGCAGGCTGGGATAGCCAGAATGCGGAGCACCGGCCGCGTGGGGCTCCGCACCCTGACTATACCAGCCCGCATGGTCCATGGATTGGGGGGTCTCGGAAGGGGAGGGGCAGCCAAGCTTTCCCCTCCCCCTCCGAGCCCTTGTCCAATCCAAGGACAAGGGGCTCTTCTCCACCTCCGATGGGCGGTGGAGGTGGAGGTCGCGATTTCCTGGGGGGGAGGTTCATGGTGGAATCTGGGAGTCCCCTTTAAAAAGGGGTCCCCCAGATGCCCACCCCCCCTCCCAGGAGAAATGAGTATAGAGGTACTTGTACCCCTTACCCATTTCCTTTAAGAGTTAAAGTAAATAAACACACAGACACTTAGAAAAAGTATTTTAATTGAACGAAAAACATAACCACGAAAAAAGTCCTTTAATATTCTTAATTAACCATTAATACTTACCTGTCCCTTTAAATAAATGATCCCTCGCAATATCCTCGGAAATGTTCTATCAGTTACAATGTAACAAAGTTATTACAATGTAACAACTTTGTTACATTGTAACTACGCCGCACCCGACGTCACTCACCGCCGCCGCCGCGTCTGTGCTGCAGGACCCGACAGAGCTCTGAGCTATAGCTCAGAGCTCTCTAAGCATCTTTGTATTTGGGCTCCAAGGAGCCCCATTGATCCTTAGCAGACCAATGGGGTTCCTTCTGATTTAAAGGAACCCCATTGGTCTGCTAAGGACCAATGGGGCTCCTTGGAGCCCAAATACAAAGATGCTTAGAGAGCTCTGAGCTATAGCTCAGAGCTCTGTCGGGTCCTGCAGCACAGACACGGCGGCGGCGGTGAGTGACGTTGGGTGCGGCGTAGTTACAATGTAACAAAGTTGTTACATTGTAATAACTTTGTTACATTGTAACTGATAGAACATTTCCGAGGATATTGCGAGGGATCATTTATTTAAAGGGACAGGTAAGTATTAATGGTTAATTAAGAATATTAAAGGACTTTTTTCGTGGTTATGTTTTTTGTTCAATTAAAATACTTTTTCTAAGTGTCTGTGTGTTTATTTACTTTAACTCTTAAAGGAAATGGGTAAGGGGTACAAGTACCTCTATACTCATTTCTCCTGGGAGGGGGGGGGGTGGGCATCTGGGGGACCCCTTTTTAAAGGGGACTCCCAGATTCCACCATGAACCTCCCCCCCAGGAAATCGCGGCCTCCACCTCCACCGCCCATCGGAGGTGGAGAAGAGCCCCTTGTCCTTGGATTGGACAAGGGCTCGGAGGGGGAGGGGAAAGCTTGGCTGCCCCTCCCCTTCCGAGACCCCCCAATCCATGGACCATGCGGGCTGGTATAGTCAGGGTGCGGAGCCCCACGCGGCCGGTGCTCCGCATTCTGGCTATCCCAGCCTGCATGGGGGACAAGGGGTTAAAGAGGTCTGGGAGGGGGGACCCCACGTCGTTTTTTTTTTATATTTCCCACACTCAGAACGAAGTAAGTAAAACTCTTCCCACTTGGGGGAATCTATGAAAATAATACACTATTGTTACCTGTGCAAAAAAAACTGACATTTTCCGCATTTAAAAGACATTTTCGCCCTTGAAACTTAAAAATCGATTTTCTCAAAAACTATAAGGTCTTTTTGAAAAAAAAAATTTTTCCTCTTATTCCCACTGATCCCCTTAATATACCCTGGGAATTTGGTGTTCCTAAACTTTAAGCAGGCTTTGCTATTAACCGTTAAAGTCGGCGGGTTTTTAAATGTTTACATTTTTCCTTTACAACTTTAACATCGATTTTCTCAAAAACTATAAGGTCTTTTTGAAAAAAAATTCTTTCCTCTTATTCCTCCTGATCTCCTTAATATATTCTCCAAATTTGAGGCTCTTAGCATTTAAGGGGGCTTTGCTATTAACCCTTAAAGTCGGCGGCTTTTTTATATTATACAGAGCGTTACGGTTTAACGCGAAATTACGGTAGCGTTTAATGCGAAATTATGGCATGAACGAAACGTGAAATTACGCGTTGAAAATTACGCTTACGGTATTTTCAATTACGATTTTAATGGCAATTACGCTACCGTAATTTCGCATCGTAATCGCAAATTTCGCATGCGTAATTTTAGTAATGCGAAATTACGAAAATTTCGGCTCAACTCTACTCATAAGTGTGGCTTGGCATAAAGTGCTGCTCGCTGTGTCTGCTGTTCAACAAACACCCATAGATGTACACAGGAAGCAGTCTAATCAGCACTTCTCACCTGATCCTACGCTGCAGTCCATTATGTCTGTCTCTGGGTGGGAACTGCGGTATGCATCTCCTTCTGAATACCTCCCTGCAATACAGTAACAGTCTCTAAGTGTCTTCTCCAGGAATGCATGAATCAAAATACAGATAACTAGGGATGATCAGAAATCCCATTTCCGACTCCACAAAAATTCTGATTTCCGATTTACTATTTTTCTGATTTCCTGTTTTTTCCCATTCCAGAGTAGTATTTTAATAGTATTAGTTTAAAAAAATGTGATTGGTGTAAAATTAAGATTTTGCTTAAAAAAATCTGCATTCTCTGATTGGTCCAATGCTTCTGAGTTCTGTGATTGGGCTAAAATTACCCAGGTGCAGTAAATCGGATTCCAATTTCCATGGCAACACAGTTGGGGTGGCAACAGCTTTGGAACACTTAAGATAAAAATGGCCTATTTAAAGTGTACCAGAGCTGATTAGAAGAAAACCTTTTATACATACCTGGGGCTTCCTCCAGCCCCCTCCTCTTGGATCGCTCCCACACCACCGTCCTCCGCTGCCTGCAGCTTCGGGAACCGGGTCCTGCCATTTACGTTGTGCTCTCTAAGAGCAGTATTGCCCATACTGCCTAGGACCCCCTGCTCATCAGGTGGTTTACTCAAAGTTATACTGTTACACCAAACACTCACGATATATATATATATATATATATATATATATATATATATATATATATATATATATATATATATATATATATATATATATATAGGTGTCCAGAGGTTTGTACTATATCTGTATTATTGGTGATTCTGCAGATCATCTATAATCAGGAATATATCTGTATTGTTGGTGATACTGCAGATCACCAATAATCAGATTCTCTCTGTGTGCTGACACCGATCGTTACAGATCCAAAGGCTTCCCCCAAATGAGGTGAATACACCCCATGGGAACTTTTTTAACTTACAAGTGTCATTTAAGTGTTACAAAGCTGTGCCCACCCATACCTATGTCGCTTAAGCCAAACCTAGCTTAGCAGCCATGACCCTAATGGAGGGCGGAGTTTCAGACCTCTTGTGATTTACAGACGAGTCGTGAGCTATTTACATTTACACCCTCTGATCCTTGCAGCTCTAACACAGAGCCATACATATAAGAACTCTTTCACCACAAGATTGTTTTTAAATAATAATGTACTCATATGCGGAACCTTAGCATTGAAAGAAAGTCTACTTTACATAGAGGGCATACAACAAGAGGACACAGAGAGTGACCACTTCCCCAACAGCAGAGCCCAAAAATACTCCTGTCCTGGTGGATCTTGTGAAATAAGAGTACTAATACCACATTATGTAGAATGTTCAGCACAATAACTACAGCTCTCAGCACAGCTCCCATACATGTTCTCCATATGTGCATGTCCACTGACTTTCCTATTCCCACACAGCACACAACCTACAGGCTCCTCTTTAAACTCCCCTGCTTGATTCAGTTACAGAAGACTGGTGGTCATGGGGAGGAGAAGGGGGGAGGGGAAGGGGGAGGGAGGGGTGATAAATGTAAAATAACCAAAAATATATATTTATATATAACACTTTTCTGTGTGCACTACTGGGATAGTTCTTGTAGCCCCATTCATTTAAACTATTTGCACTATAAAGTAAAAAAATAAACGCATATAAAAACCTTTAGTATTTCCAGGAACTGGGATAGAACTCACTATGGGCCTACATACAACTTTTTATTGCCTATCTCCCCAGGAGAGATGTAAACGAATACTTTGGGAGGAGAGAGAATATGGGGAAAAGTATTCAATAAAGATACTTATATAATACCAAAATAAATTTATCTCTACTTCACCCATTTACTCTAAGGACCTGTTATTGGTTACTAAGTTGGGCTCTGATACCCCAGTTATTATAGAGAACAGTAAGAGGACTGAGAGTTTCCTTTTTGTTTTACATTGAGCAGATCTACAGTAGAATGCCAGTAAAAAAAAAACAACAACATTAATCCGCCAATTTGAAAAAGTAGACTTAGTGACATCCTACCTTTTTTCATGGTTGTCCTGGTCGACAGTACTGCCCCTCCATTAAACCATCCGGGGAGAACTCACTGGTAGGTGTCTTTCACTGTCTCTGTGTGCTTCTGACAAACTGTGATCTTGTTTGCTGGAGATGTTTACAGGTTGTTTAGCTCATGAACATAGAGACTAAGTGAAACTCGCCAACCTCCTTAGTCATAAAACGTGTACTTTGTAATGTTTTATCACCCTGCTTATCCTAGGGGTTCTTCCAATTAGTTTTCTCTTCCTTGTTCCATGAAGGCTCTCTAGACTCCGAGTGCATCTGGTGACCTTTGTTATATGTTTATCATGGTAAAGATGAATTCTGTACTCTTGCTGTCTGATAGAGCCCATGACTGCATGCAATATTTTGGCCATGAGCTTGACCTAAAGATAGTGAATGCCCACTATCAGTATATTCAGCAGTCATTTTCTTGCCACATTCTTTTGAAGCCATCATGTGGTGAATAGATGCAACTTAAAGAGGAGCTGTTAGGTATAAGGTCTCAAAGAAAAAAAAACACATATATCAACAGCTAAATATTGGCTGTACTTACATTACATATGCATTTCGCTGTCCACGTTTAGATTTCACAGAATTTTTATATAGTATTTGCAGAGATTGATGCTCCTGACAGTTCATGGCAGGTTCCATCTTTGAATGTCTTGTCTGAAGCCAATTGTGATTTAATATCCTCCCTTACCCTGCTTCCTGATTAATGATTCTTTAGCCCTCCCAAGTCCCAGCCCTCAGACACTCCCACTAGACACTCTGTCACTCGGGGGGGAGGAGTGCGGGGGGGTGCAGGCGATTGTGCTGTCAGCCAGGGGGAGGGAGTGCGGGCGATCGATTGGGGGGGGGGGGGAATTGGTTGGGCTGTCACATGAACAGAGGTGAGCCGGTTTAGTTCTATACTGGGAAATCCAGATCTTTTCAATGATTCGGATGATTCGAATCGGATCATTGAAAAGATCCGGATCTTTGAACCGAATCTTTGAATCATTTGCAGCAGAGTGAGAGGTGCAGGAGAATGAGGGCACATTGAGGGTGCTAATGGGGAAGAGAGAGATGCAGCAGGAAGATTGTGCTTGTGCACAGAAGCTGCACTTCCTGTTTTTTCCACACATCCACTGTGAACCGAATCTCGGATGATTCGACTCACAAAAAAGATCCGGATCAAAGATATGAATCGTTCATGATCTGGACAACACTACAGTGCAATGAATATCAATTAGCCATGTGGCTAGGAACAATAGCAGACTCTCCCCTTACTGAGCATGTGCAAACAGTGTAACACAGCAAAGTACCAGTCTAACCCAGCGTGGGCACTGTGAACAGCACATTGATTTTTCAGTGCTGTGAGTTGGACTGTGTTACAGGCTGCTGTAACGTGCGCCTGTAATGTCCCACTGTGAAAGTGGCCTTAGGGTGGGATAGGGAAATGAAGGGGAAGACCAGGGATTGCAGTGGAGAGAAAAAAAACCCTCCCAGCATGCTCTGCACCTTCTGTTATGCGGCCTGTGGCCTCCTTAGTAGCCTGTGGATAAAGAGGATTGCTATTCAGCCAACAAAAAAGTTAGATAGCTTTTTAACTTCAGTATTGCCTTTTTGGCTTCCTTCCAAACTGTTTAACACAGGAAAATAGAGATTTAAATTAGCTTTTTTTGCCTAACAGTTACTCTTTAACCCATTCAGGTTCCGTCGTTTTCACGTGAGAAATGTTCACCTCCCATTCATTAGCCTATAACTTTATCACTACTTATCACAATGCACTGATCTATATCTTGTTTTTTCCGCCAACAATTAGGCTTTCTTTGGGGGGTACATTTTGCTAAGAGCCACTTTACTGTAAATGCATTTTAACAGGAAGAATAAGAAAAAAATGGAAAAATTCATTATTTCTCAGTTTTTAGCCATTATAGTTTTAAAATAATACATGCCTCCATAATTAAAACTCACGTATTGTATTTGCCCATATGTCCCGGTTATTACACCGTTAAAATTATGTCCCTATCACAATGTATGGCGACAATATTTTATTTGGAAATAAAGGTGCATTTTTTCCATTTTGCATCTATCACTATTTACAAGTTTAAAATAAAAAAAATATAGAAATATTTTATCTTTACATTGACATATTTACATAAAAAGTTTAGACCCTTAGGTAAATATTTACATGTTTTTTTTTATTGTAATGTTTTTTTTTTATTTTTTTTTTATAGTAAACATTTTATTTGGGTAGTTTTGGGAGGGTGGGAGGTAAACAATAGATTTATAATGTAAATGTGTGATAATTTGTATTTTTTTTTCTTACAGGTGTAGTATTACTTTTTGGCCACAAGATGGCGGCAATGAGTTTGTTTACATGACGTCACTCTAAGCGTAACACACGCTTAGAGTGACACATCGGGGAGGGATCGGCCAGAAAAGGCGCAGCTTCCGAGAGAAGCTGTCACTTTTTCAGCGGGGGAGAGGAATCAATGATCGGGCACCATAGCCCAATACATTGATTCCCTGGCTACCGAATCCGTGGCCAGGAGTGCGCGTGCACGCGCGCGATCGGCCGCGGTAGCGCGCATGGTTCCTGGACGTAGAAACTACGTCCAGGAACCAAAATAGGTTAAAGAGAATATGTAATACAGAAAACTTCCCCTGGGGGTACTACTTTCCTCGGGAGGGGGATCCTCTGGATCCTAAAGAGGCTTACTCCATCCTCTCCACCCTCCAGATCCAGAGCTGACAATCCCCAAACAGCGGTGAAGTAAATATCAACCTAGTAGCGGCTTTCCAATGGACTCTGGTGGAAATAGCAAAGCAGAATCAAATCCACTCTGCTGCACAGGCCTGTGCAGTACAGCAGACCCGATCGGGCTTGCCACAGCAGACAAGTTTGTTGGCTGATTTTTGAGGGGTGGCAGTGCTGGATCTCTGAGGCTTAGGGGGAAGCCTCATTATGATTCAAAGGCTTTCCCCTCCTGAGGAAAGTACCCCCCAGGGCCTGTTTTTTTCTTACAGTTCCTCTTTAAAGGAGATGTAACATTAAGCAAGTAGCCAGGTCAACATGAGTCTTAGGTATTTGATGTTTTGAAGAGCATAGAAAGATTATTTTTGCTCTGGAGCCCAAGCTTGTTATCAGAGACCTGGGGGTTATATTCATATAAAAATATTATAAAAAAATAAAAACCAAGATACCCCAAATAATTTGTTGTCTGCCCTTCACAAGATGATTGAGGGTAAAGGCAGTAAGCAATGTCCCATCTAGTCCTGCCCACATTACTAACAGCTGCCAAAGGCTGAGGAGGCGGAGTGGCTGCACACATCTTCTGTTCTGATTCTTTTATGTCTGTAGGACAGAAAACAACTCCTTATTAACTCAGGAGAAGTACAAATTAGTGCATTCTGATTCAGCAAACCTCTTTGGTGCCCGTTCAAACTTCAGTCTTCACTTTATCTCCCAGAGAAAGAAATAGAGAACAGCAGTAGTAAAGTTTTTTAATGTAGTAACTGTTTATGAACCTACATTTATAAATCTGAATAATTGGAACATAAATTAATGTTCTTTTAACTAGCGAGTGTTTCAAAGTTTTGCACCACTGTTAGGCCTCTTTCCTGTTGCCGGGTTATGCCATCGGGTGTCAAGTGCTGAAATGTGTGGTGTTATAAAAGCCTGCCACGAGGCTGCATTTTCATTGCACCTGAATACGATTCACGGGCAGCAGATTAGTGACATTTAATTGGTTTCGTATAGTCATTTGTATCTTTGCTTAAAATTTTGCATAATTTTTGCGTAATTTCATGCCGACTTTGGCAGTGAATAGCAAAGCCCCCATACACTAATTGCTCCATATGTTAAGGAAACAAGTAAAAAAAAATCCAAAAAGGTCTTGTAGTTTTTGAGAAAATTGATTTTAAAAATGCAAAGAGAAAATGTTTTTTAAACTCAGAAAAATTACATGACAATGATTTTAAAAAAACATTTTTCTTTGCATTTTTTAAATCGATTTTCTCAAAAACGACAAGGTCTTTTTGAAAAATTATTTTTTGAGTTGTGTCCACTTATTCTTAACATATAAATGCCACAATTCTCTTAAGCTTAGAATTAATGGTGCATGTAGCCAGGCCAGTTACCATTTGAATTCGGAATTTACAATGTCTCCCCATCACCAGAGTCTGCTTTATGTCTTGTTGAGGATTCTATTGATCTTATCAATTTAGATAGGATGCCTGGGAAAGCCTCCTCAGTAACAGTTAAGCTAAGTACTCACGGGGGGGGGGACAATTGTAGCTGTCGCTGCACACGGGAGCGTGTGCGCGACAGTTCGGAGACAGTTCGGCGACAGCTCGTCGCCAAGTCCCTCTGCATACACACGGCAGCAGAGGGATTAGCGATGCGGCGGAAGCTGTCGCCGAGGTTCCTCCCCCCCGCCGGATGCTCCGTGTACTGTGTGTGGGTAGCTGTCGCTAGCCCGCATACACATGCGGGGCTAGCGACAGTTCCGGCGAGGTTGTGTCAATCGCCTGGCGACAGCTCCGACGGGCGACGGTTCGGGGCGCGCGCGTCATACACACGGGCGAACCGTCGCCGCACCACGCGCGTGCCACGTGGTTGCGGTGACGGCCGTACCCCGTGTGTATGAGCCTTTAAGGCATCTAATTACATTTATGTTTGCAAAGAATGTTTCTCCTCTGTATGTCAGTGTATATAAGCTGTGTTTTTCAGTTTTGGTCAGGAACCAGTCCGACGAAGGCTTTTTATAAGTCGAAAGCTCACTGTTTATCCATCTCTAAGTTATCCAATAAATGGTATCATCCTGATTCAAAACTTCTTGCTTATTCTTAACATATGTAGCCGTCTTGGTGTCAAAAGCATGTATGGGGGCTTTGCTGTTAACCACTAAAGTCAGCACAGAAATTACGCAAAATTATGAAATATTACTATTACATAGGAAATTAATTATGATTTACCCTGAAATTCCACATTACGATTACGATGTGTAATTATGAATTTTGATGCAAAATTTTGCATATACAAAATTTTGGCCCACAACTGCAGCAGATAGGGATGCATAATGTCCCGGCAGGCGAGCAGTATGTAAAAAAAATAAATAAACCTTCATGAAGCCTGAATATACCAATTTAAATAAAAATACAGCAGTATGTATACTCACATATGGACATGTGCCTGCTAGTTGAGGGGTGCCTTTAAAACAGAAGGGTGACACAGCCAATTCCCTTCATGTTAAGAGCTCCTTCCCCACCACTAATGGGCACAGGGGTATTCTGAGAGAATTAATAAGAATCAAAAAGCTGCAGAACTCAGCATGTTTTAAACTATGATGAATATCCCTTCCATTGGGGCAGAATGGGTAGCCACACACCTTTAACTCACTAAACATTAAAGAGAGTCTGAAGCGAGAATAAATCTCGCTTCAGACCTCATAGATAGCAGGGCCCTGCTAAACCCCCGCTATCGCGCCGCTAAACGGGGGTCCCTTCACCCCCAAATCCCGTCGGTGCAGCGGGGGAGCGCTTCCTGGTTGGGGCAGGGCTAACCGCCGCAGCCCTGCCCCACGCGCGTCTGTCAGCGCGTATCTCTGCCTCTCCCCCGCCCCTCTCAGTCTTCCTTCACTGAGAGGGGCGGGGGAGAGGTGGCGATGCGCCGCTGATAGACGCAACTGGAGAAGGACTTAGGAGTACTCATTGACAACAAGTTAAATAATCGTACTCAATGCCAAGCAGCTGCAGCTAAAGCTAACAAAATTTTGGGATGCATTAAAAGGGAAATAAAAACTCGAGATGCTAGCATAATATTGCCCCTGTTTAACTCTCTAGTAAGGCCACATCTGGAATATGGAATTCAGTTCTGGGCACCACATTACAAAAAAGATATTGCAGTTTTAGAGCAGGTGCAGAGACGAGCAACAAAATTGATGCGTGGGATGGAAGGTCTCACTTATCAAGAAAGGTTAGATAAACTGGGTTTATTTAGTCTAGAGAAAAGACGCCTTAGAGGGGATCTAATTAACATGTATAAATACATCAGAGGGCAATATAATACCTTGGCGGATGAGCTTTTTGTCCCTAGGCCTTCTCAAAGGACTAGAGGACATGATCTGCGCATGGAGGAAAAACGTTTTAGCCATTTATTTAGGAAAGGGTTCTTTACAGTAAGAGTGATTAAGATGTGGAATGCATTGCCACAGGAAGTCGTTATGGCAAACTCTATACCTGCATTTAAAGGGGGCTTAGATGCTTTCCTTGCGTTGAAAGACATCCATGGCTACAATTACTAGGTAATGCCTAATGATGTTGATCCAGGGATTTTATCTGATTGCCATCTGGAGTCGGGAAGGAATTTTTCCCTTTAGGGGCTAATTGGACCATGCCTTGTAAGGGTTTTTTCGCCTTCCTCTGGATCAACAGGGATATGTGAGGGAGCAGGCTGGTGTTGTACTTTGTACTGGTTGAACTCGATGGACGTATGTCTTTTTTCAACCAAAATAACTATGTAACTATGTAACTATGTAACTGGAGGCAGGGCTGCAGCCATTAGCCCTGCCTCCAGGAGCGACCAAGTCTGCAACCAAGTGTCGCAGTGGGGGGTTTGGGGGTGAAGGGACCCCCGTTTAGCGGCGCTATAGCGGCGGTTTAGCAGGGGCACACATGCCCCTGCTAACTATGAGCTCTGAAGCGAGATTTATTCTCGCTTCAGAGTCTCTTTAAGGCTAGCAGTCTTCAATCACATGTTTTTCAATGAGGAGAGTAAAGATTAGAGATGGGACGACGAATCCGGCGAATCCACGAATCCCTCGAATATTGGGAAATATTCGAGATTCGTGGATTCGAATCCCGACGCCATTTTCCACTTTACGAATCCGCCGAATCCCGACGCTGCATCGCCGCGCATCCGCCGCTCGCACTCGTCCTCCTCCGACACGCTCCTCCTCCGCCTGCCCTGCGCCTCCTCCACCCGCCCGCATACTTTGTATCAACTCACCTGTCCAGTGGAGCGCAGAGCGGCAGACCTCTCGCTGACTTCCTGGTTCCCTCTAGTGACGGCTTTTACAATGACGTCATCAGTAAAAGCCGGTTCGGCCACTAGAGGGAACCGAGAAGTAACGACGAGGTCTGCCGCTCTGCGCTCCACTGGACATGTGAGTTGATACTTATGCAGGGGTGAGCGAGGAGGCACGGGGGACGGAGGAGGCCATGGGGGTGAGCGGAGGAGGCACGGGGGGGGGTGGGGGGGGGGGGGGCGACACCTACCTACCTACCCACCTACCACTTTACCTACCTACCGGGCACTATACCTACCTACCTACAGGCCCCTATACCTACCTAAAGGCCCCCTATATGTACCTACCTACCTACCGGCCACTACCACTTTACCTACCTACCGGGCACTATACCTACCTACCTACAGGCCCCTATAGCTACCTAAAGGCCCCCTATATGTACCTACCTACCTACCGGCCACTACCACTTTACCTACCTACCGGGCACTATACCTACCTACCTACAGGCCCCTATACCTACCTAAAGGCCCCCTATACTACCTACCTACCGGCCACTATACCTACCTACCCACAGGCCCCTATACCTACCTAAAGGCCCCCTATATGTACCTACCTACCTACCTAAAGGCCCCTATACCTACCTACAGGCCTCTATACCTACCTACCTACCTACCTAAAGGCCCCCTATACGTGCCTACCTACCTAAAGGCCCCTATACCTACCTACCTAAAGGCCCCTATACCTACCTACATACCTACCTATACTTAAGGCCCTATACCCTGCTACCTATACTGAAGGTCCCTTTAACTACCTACCTACCTACAGGACACTATACCTACCTACCTACCGGCCACTATACCTACCTACCTACCTACCTACAGGCCACTATACCTACCTAAAGGCCCCCTATACGTACCTACCCACCTACCTAAAGGCTCCTATACCTACCTACCTACCTAAAGGCCCCTATACGTACCTACCTACCTACCTAAAGGCCCCTATACCTACCTACAGGCCTCTATACCTACCTACCTACTTAAAGGCCCCCTATACGTGCCTACCTACCTAAAGGCCCCTATACCTACCTACCTAAAGGCCCCTATACCTACCTACATACCTACCTATACTTAAGGCCCTATACCCTGCTACATATACTGAAGGTCCCTTTAACTACCTACCTACCTACCTACAGGACACTATACCTACCTACCTACCGGCCACTATACCTACCTACCTACCTACAGGCCACTATACCTACCTAAAGGCCCCCTATACGTACCTACCTACCTACCTAAAGGCCCCTATACCTACCTACATACCTACCTATACTTAAGGCCCTATACCCTGCTACCTATACTGAAGGTCCCTTTACCTACCTACATACCTACCTATACTTAAGGCCTCTATATACCCTGTTACCTATACTGAAGGCCCATATACCCTGCTACCTATACTGAAGGCCCATATACCCTGCTACCTATACTGAAGGTCCCTTTACCTACCTACATACCTACCTATACTTAAGGCCTCTATATACCCTGTTACCTATACTGAAGGCCCATATACCCTGCTACCTATACTGAAGGCCTATATACCCTGCTACCTATACTGAAGGCCCCTATACCTTGCTACCTATACTGAAGGTCCCTTTACCTACCTACATACCTACCTATACTTAAGGCCTCTATATACCCTGTTACCTATACTGAAGGCCCATATACCCTGCTACCTATACTGAAGGCCCATATACCCTGCTACCTATACTGAAGGCCCATATACCTTTCTACCTATACTGCAGGCCCCTATACCTTGCTACCTATACTGAAAGCTACCAATATTGAAGGCACCCATACCTAGCTAGCTATACTGAAGGCACCTTTACCTCGCTACCTATACTGCGGGCAACTATACCACGGATCGCACAATTCGTATGTGCAGGATTCGTTAGATTCGGGATTCGAAAGGTTTGAGATATTCGAGAACCTTTTTAGATTCGGATCTGGATTCGGATTCGAAGAAATTGTGGATTCGTCCCATCCCTAGTAAAGATTCAACTGATTTAAGGGCCCATATGTAATTAACTTTCTCACCTGAGTTTTCTCCTAGGTTATATTTTCATAACTTGTAAATAAAATGCCCTTTAAACCACCAACAAGCAAGAAAGTACTCAGAATAGTTTGTCAGTGCTAATTCACCAACTTTTTGGTCCTTTTTCAATTGCAGAGTGCTAAAAACCTATTTTAAATACAAGATGAAAAAGTATCTTCTAGGAGAAAAAAAGAATTGCATGTGGCCCGAGGTGACTTGAGATTGGCGAGCCTTATGGCCCATACTCACGGGCGGCAAAAGTGGCCTGTCGCCAGCACACGTGAGCGTGTGGGTGACGGGCCGGCGACAGCTCCTCGCCAGGTCCCTCCGCGTACACACGCGGAAGAGGGACCAGCGGCATGACGGAAGCTGTCGCCGACGTTCCTCCTCCCCACGCTGGAAGCTATGCGTAGCTCAATGGAGGTTGCTGTCGCTAGTCCGCGTACTCACGCGGACTAGCGACAGCTGAGGCGGAGTTGCGGCGGCGGCTGTCGCCAGGCGATTGAACATTTCAATCGCCTGGCGACATCAGCGACGGGCGACAGTTCGAGGTGTGCGCCCGTTCCGGGCGACAGTTCGGTGTGCACGCGGCCCATACTCACGGGCGACCTGTCGCCGCAACACACGTGCCCCGCGTGTTGTGGCGACATTTGTCCCTCGTGAGTATGGGCCATTATTGTTTAGAGTCTTTTGAGAAAATCTCCACAGCTGCTGAGGTGCCCAATCATAAGAAGGAAAGAGGTCTCATGGTGTGACCTAATTATCCCAAACTGAGCAATCAAGTATACAACCTCCTTACTCAAGACCCCATAAACACTGGCTCAATAAAACATACAGGGATTTGTACAATGGTGTTAGTCTTCTTCCCCAGCAGCCTCCTTTGTAGGATGGTTCCTTTCTTGTTGTTTGCAGTCTGTTTGTTGCTTGCAGAGTCTCTGGAGGAAGTCCTTCCTCTCAGGGCCGTTTCTAGACTTTTTGCTACCTGAAGCAAACTTGTGAGGATACACACAATTGGAATGATCACCCAGCACCCAAAAATTTACTCTGCTTTATTTAATGTTCTCACATGACATGCTGTAGCTCAACACAATAGCACACTGACTGGCTGTGAGTCTGTGACAAACAAACTGCTCACCCTCAGCCCCTCCATTCCGCCTCAGTCAGGACAGTAGTGTCTCCTCCTCCCTTCTGCTGTGCAAGAGCAGTGTTCTATTCTGACTGCATGTGTAAACACAGTGCAAACATGCTGCCCCTGTTGTCTCTGCTCCTGATACAAATGTTTCACCCTACCTCATGAGAGAACCAGCCCTCCTTCCTCTTTGAGCTTGTCTAGAACAATCCCCCCCCCCCACACACACACACACACACTCCAGGCACTCATCCTCTGGTCCAACCTGCACTGAGGAGCACACCAGCTATTAAGGGCATTGTTAGATTCTCCAAACCTATCTTCAGCACCCCAATCCGCTATCCATGTGTGATGCGGGCATTAGCACTCGCCATGTACAATATGGTGTTGCTGGCTTTTGGAAGCACTTGGGTGATTCTGCAGCATTCCGAAAGCTACCAGAAGTAGCAAATTTGAATGGGGTGAAAAGGTGGTCACTGTGGGGATACCAGGGTCCCCTGTATGACAAGGAGAGACCAGGCGCCAAATGGTGCAGTATTGTGGGGTATTAGATTTTAGATTGTAGTATAAGAGTATTTATACTCACAAAGGTGGGTTGCAGTGCCAGAAGCAACCACCGTATATCACCAATGGGGAAATAACCATCCCCGCTCGGTACTCCAGGTCCTACTGGTACTGGATGGTCGCACTCCTGGTTGATCCTGTAGATAACACCGCACCCGGAAGGTGAACACCTCCAAAGGAGATTTAATGTATAGTACTGGGGGGGTGGAGGCGCCGAAAGACAGGTAATGCAATGGTACAAAAAATAATGAGGAGGGAGGTGTCTTTACCATTCCAGATGTAGGAACCCAAACCACAGGGTAAATGTAAAAAGATTAAATGATTTATTCATCACAAAAAGGCAACACATTTCACGGGTCTCAGCCCGCTTCTTCAGGTCAATACAAGTGCCTTTAAAATGTGGTCACAAGCATGTGCCAGCCATAAAAATACTATTCTGGCATTTCTGGCGTCCATGCCTGTGACCATATTTTAAAAGCTCCTTCGGCTTCAGCTTATGATCATTTAAAGAGGTGATAACATTATATTTTGTTTACATTCCTCAGTTGCTACAATTAGTTACAGCTAGCCACCTGCCGAAATGGAACTGGACTGAGCTGAAAAGCAGAGACATATGAGAAATGATCGCTTGATAGCTGCTGTATTTACATATAAAAGTGCATAAAATGCAATGGCAGCTTTTTAGTGCAGATAAACTGTACTTTGGGAACTTGTAATTTGTAAACAGGCAATATTACGTGTGCACAAAAGCAAATATGATAACTGTATGGGTAATAAAAAGTAGGAAAACACATTTTTAGGGAGTGGTTATGTCAGAGTTTTATTCCACTTTAAACTCATCTGAAGCCATGAAACAATATTCTACACAATGGGGTTTATGTGGAAAACATTGGTTGTACTGCCGTGCACACATAGAGCACAGCAATATTATCTTTACTTTTCTGCCAGCAGTACTGCACGTTACACTGTTAGGGGGACTCTCGGTACTCGAGTAGCGTGACTGTTGCTACAGTAACACGCATTACTAACTGTAATGCTCAAAAGTAATGGGTGTTACTGTAGCCACGGTCATGCTACCCAAGTACCCAAGTCACATTTATAGTGTAACTCGTGGTACTGCAGGGGTAAGTAACGGTAATATTGCTGGGCGCTATGTGCATGGCTGTATTACCAATGTTTTCTGCCTGAATCCCAATATCTGATATCTATGGAGTTATTTGTGCTCGTATTTCTCCAGTATACTGGTCTGTAACCAATGAAAAATGTGCTACAGAATATGAGGCTTGATTCACTAAGACAAATAGCATGTCTTATCAGAGTTAACATGCCTTATCAAGGCTAACATGCCTTATCAGAGTTAACATACCTTATCAGAGTAGCATAGCAAGTTCTACGAACTTATGCCTGCTAATTGGCAATGACGAGAGCTCCACTCATCCTGCCCTGTGCCCCTGCAGGTCCAATCACTTTAAAGGACATTATTCCTGCACTTTGATTGGCCAATAGGCTGCCTGCCGAGTTTCCTGTCCAGTGACAGTCAGCAAAAGACTTTCAAAGTCGCAGAGAGCTCTGTCTTCTGAAGCTTATTATCTCAACTGTCAGTCATTGTATTTTCTTTTTCTCTGCAGAGAACAGGTCAATAGTTCACTGGCCTGCTCTGTAAAATCATTTAGAATACACAGAGTAGTGTGTAAACTGCAAATATTAGAGAATGATGCAATGTTATGAAAACCATTATATAGCTGAAAATAAAAATATGACAATATTTTCTTTGCTACTAATGTTCTAGTAATTATCCGTACTACACAACCAATTCATTACATTTTATATTTTTTTCACTTCAGTGTCTCTTTATGGGTTAGTTTGACCTTGATTATAAATATCTAGGTATTTTAAAACACGCAATCTATCTCAATTGTTATAATGCAGTTAATGTATTTATTTTATTACATAAATCAGACAGCATTTACAGAAGTTATACATTTATTCTTAAATAGTATACATTTATGCAATACATTAATTCATTCTCTTTGGCATATATAGTAAGGTATATCCTGAAATCTCCAGTCACTTCTAGGGGGATATCAGCAAACATGAGCTAGAAAAATTGTCAGTCATTAAATTGTAAAAAAAAAAAATAAAAAAAAAATGCAGCTCCAACTGGATCAAATCAGATCAACATTGTTTTTTTTTTTTTTTTTTTTTATGTAAGGCTAGTAAATAAGAACTACAACAAAAACTTGTGTGGCGTTTTCCTCAAATGCGACTAATAAATAGCAAAGCACTTTACTATTTTGTTGTTCTTTTCATAGGTAAACTCAGGGGGGGGGGGGATTACAGCTTCCCAGAATCCCCCCCTCAGACCAGGGCCAGTGCAGTGTCTGGGGACAGGCAAAGGTTGAGACACCAGAATATCTGCAGGTATCCTCTCAGAGCACTGCCCCCTTTCTTTCCCTGCTACAGCTGACTTTGGATGTAGCAGCAGTGTGTGTACAAAGCATGGAACAGCAGCGTGTGTACAGAGCATGTAGCAGCAGTGTGTGTACAGAGCATGGAGCAGCAGTGTGGGTACAGAGCATGGAGCAGCAGTGTGGGTACAGAGTATGGAGCAGCAGTGTGGGTACAGAGCATGTAGCAGCAGTGTGTGTACAGATCATGGAGCAGCAGTGTGTGTACAGAGCGTGGAGCAGCAGTGTGTGTACAGAGCGTGGAGCAGCAGTGTGTGTACAGAGCATGGAACAGCAGCGTGTGTACAGAGCATGTAGCAGCAGTGTGTGTACAGAGCATGGAGCAGCAGTGTGGGTACAGAGCATGGAGCAGCAGTGTGGGTACAGAGCATGGAGCAGCAGTGTGGGTACAGAGCATGGAGCAGCAGTGTGGGTACAGAGTATGGAGCAGCAGTGTGGGTACAGAGCATGGATCAGCAGGGTGGGTACAGAGCATGTAGCAGCAGTGTGTGTACAGATCATGGAGCAGCAGTGTGTGTACAGAGCGTGGAGCAGCAGTGTGGGTACAGAGCATGGAGCAGCAGTGTGGGTACAGAGTATGGAGCAGCAGTGTGGGTACAGAGCATGGAGCAGCAGTGTGGGTACAGAGCATGGAGCAGCAGCGTGGGTAAAGAGCGTGTAGCAGCAGTGTGTGTACAGAGCATGGAGCAGCAGTGTGTGTACAGAGCATGGAGCAGCAGTGTGGGTACAGAGCATGGAGCAGCAGCATGTGTACAGAGCATGGAGCAGCAGTGTGTGTACAGAGCATAGATCAGCAGCATGGGTACAGAGCATGAAGCAGCAGCATGTTTACAGAGCATGGAGCAGCAGCGTGTGTACAGAGCATGGAGCACCAGCGTGTGTACAGAGCATGGAGCAGCAGCGTGTGTACAGAGCATGGAGCAGCAGCATGTGTACAGAGCATGGAGCAGCAGCGTGTGTACAGAGCATAGAGCAGCATGTGTACAGAGCATGGAGCAGCAGCGTGTGTACAGAGCATGGAGCAGCAGCGTGTGTACAGAGCATGAAGCAGCTTTGGGGAACTTAGAGTCAGGTATGAGCACAACCCTGTGCCCTGCTGTGTTAATGCTTCATTTTTCCCTTCATTAGCAATGTTGGCTGTCAAGCATTGCATCCAAACTGCTCCTGATCAACCCCACTGTCGAACAGGAGCAGATCGGACATTTAGGAAATATTTGTCAGATCCTGTCAGTCGGACGGGAAATTGCATTATGTGTACCCAGCATGATGTCCTACCATATTATTATACTATATTGTGTGTGGCTGAGGAAGACCTTTCAGGAATCCCACCTTTGAAAATCTTGGGTTTCCCCATGGCTTTTTCTGGTTCCTAGTGCACTCCTAACTAGCTCTGGGGCAGCCAATTAGCTTGCTTTTGCTCTTGCTCTGTCAACCAGCAGAGTACAGATTTCAGGAAGTGAGCAGCAAAAATCATGATGAGCTATGTAGCAGATTGATTTGCTTGCTCTGTAAAGCCTACCCAACAACAACTGATGAACTGCATCTTTTCTTTTGTTTATAAGATAATTACACTGCAGATTAACCACTTCCATACCAGCAGTCTCTGGCCCTTTAATGACCAGAGACTGCTAGTACCAAAAAGAATGGCGGTTCCTGACGAATTGTTGCACATACCCACCGCTCCCACCACTCTTCCATCACCTCAGGCCCCTCTCTCTGTCGTCACTATGACAGCAGAGCTGTAAGCCGGTCAGGAGCCACTTTCATGGGCTCCTCACCCTGTCCATCAATGTAAGCCAATGGAATTGGCTCACAGTGATGACAGGGTCAGGAGCCAATGAAATGGGCTCCTGACCGGCTCACAGCTCTGCTGTCATACAGGATGGCGAGTGATCTTCGGCGGGGAGAGAGCGATGTGATCGGCGGTAGCAACGGGAGCATGCAGCAGCATCATTGAAATCTACGCCTTGCCAGCAATATCAGGATCAAAACAGGGCGTAGATTTCAATCATGAAGGTCCGTAAGTAGTAAAAAATAAAACTCTTTTCCCTATTTATGTATAGATCAGATCTGACAGGCACATCATATGTAAGGTTTGGGAATGTGAAGGAAAGAGCTACAGCACTGCTGTATGTACAGCATACAGACTTCTGGGTAATAAGAAGTGATAGCCTTGCACTTCTGCAGGAGTCGGGAAAATCAGTAGTAGGTTGCAATACTGGGAACATTTTGGGCTGGTTTACAGTATGTATGTTAAAAATATACCTATAATTGAATACTGTAAAACTGTTATAGCCAACCAGACAAAAAATGCAGCAGAGAGGAGGAAAGACAAATTTACACAATTCACTTGAAAGAACAGTTACAATTAAATGTGAGAGTTACAATACGTTGAAGTGCACCTACAGGGGAAAAATAACCCAATTGGGATGCTTAGGAAAGCCTCTGTATATCCCCAGTCCCCTCCCCCTTGCTGTTACAGTGCTGGGACCTCCCCCCCAAAGCTCCTCAACAAGGGCTTGTCAACTAAACATGACCAAACTGTGCAGGCACAGAAGACTTGCACCTGCGCATTAGCATCAGGTGCGTAACAATAGGGGCTGCAGCCCCTTCACCCATGGCAGAGCCATTTTGAAGGGCAGGAGGGGTCGCAGTATGAGGAGAGAGCATGGCTGCACATCGGCAGGGAGGGGGGACAGTCCCCCCCCCCCTCACCTCAGACTCTCTCCTCAGTGTGCTCCCCTCCTGCAATTCTCTGTGGCAGGGGGCGGCGGCAGGAACACATACCTCCATGCGTTCCATGCGCCGGACCTCCACGGTGGATAGAGGTATGTGTTCCTGCCGCTGCCCGCTGCCACTGATAATTGCAGGAGGGGAGCACACTGAGGGGAGTGCCTGAGGTGAGGAGGGCTGTCGACCACCTCCCCATCGATGTAGGTGGCCACGCTCTCTCCTCATGCTGTGACCCCTCCTGCTCCCCAATACGGCCCTGAGCGGGCCCCGGGGGAGAGAGCCCCCAATAGTGTATTATTGATGATGGTGGATAAATTGTAGCAGCAAATTGAAATACACTCACAAGTGTGGGTTGCCAAAGTTCAAGCAACCACTATATGCACATGAGGGGGTATTAGACCTGTCCTCACTCAGGTTAAGAAGTCGCTCTCCATAGAAGGAAACAAGGGTGTGCACACCCATCCACCAGGTGGATCACAATAGCATACAGAAGTAACAGAGGCGCCAACAGGATAAAATATCATACATTTAAAACACAATAAGATGGGGGGAAATGGTGGACTTACCTCCCCAGGACAAACAACGATTCTATATGATAAAAAGTTTTAATTCTTACTCCAAAAATATGCAACATGTTTCACGGGTCTCAAGTCCGCTTCCTCAGGTAAAAATACAACAGGAGTAACTTAGAAGCATGTGTATAAAGCACAGAGCCTCTGTGCTTTTTACAGAGGCGCTGTGCTTTATACACACATGTCTAAGTTACTCCTGTTGTATTTTTGCCTGAGGAAGCGGGATTGAGACCCGTGAAATGCGTTGCATATTTTTAGAGTAAGAATTAAAACTTTTTATCATATACAATTGTTGTGTTTGTCCTGGGGAGGTAAGTCCACCCTTACCCCCATCTTATTTTTTTTTTTAACCTCCTTGCCGGTTATCCCGAGCTCGGGGTAACCTGCGCAGGAGGATTGCTCAGGCTCTGCTGGGCCGATTTTCACAATTTTTTTTTATTACACGCAGCTAGCACTTTGGAAACAAGAGGTCTGCGGCTCTGCGCTGGCGGCAGGTAGGGAATCCAGGGCAGGTGTTAGGTGAGCCAATGGTCACATCTATACAAGCGGCGAGCGGAGGAGGCGCGGGGGGGTCGGAATAGGACGAGCGGGGGATCGGCGGTTGCGTGGGGATGCAGCGGGATTCGGCGGATTCGTTTAGGGGGAAATTGCGTCGGGATTCGAATCCACGAATCTCGAATATTTCTCAATATTCGAGGGATTCGTGGATTCGCCGGATTCGCCGGATTCGCCGTCCCACCCCTAGAAAAAAGGGAGCGGGACAAGAGAGGACGAAAAGGGCGCCGCCATAGACTTTAATGTAATTATCATTAAAAAGCAGAAAAAAGGGCGGCACGAAAAATATTGTTAACATTAGAACATTACAGTTTTTGAAGTAGTTATCATTTTAGAAGCTTGCAACATTATACTTTTTATCATATTAATTTGTTTGTGTTTACAGATTTTATGATATAAAAAATATTGTTTCTATGTGAAAAAGGGTGCTTCTGTAGAGGGAGTGGTTAGGGTTAGGCAACACCAGGGAGGTGGTTAGGGTTAGGCACCACCCGGGCGGCAGTTAGTTTTAAGCAACGATGGGGTGGGGAGGGGAGGGGTGTTAGGCACCACCAGGGGGGTTATTAGGGTTAGGCACCACCGGGGAGGGTAATTATGGTTAGGCATCACTGGGAGAGTGGTTAGTTTTAGGCAGCACCAGGGGAAGGTTCTGTGTGAGAGTAGGGTTGGGTTAAGCTGTATTGTTGAATTACGTAAGACATTTTAATGTTCATATCTTTTCATCATTGTTTCCCGTCTGTAATTACAATGGCATTTATCGTTAACCAAGTTTGAGAATGATGTTTATCGCTATACGATTTTGTTATCTACCCGCGCCATTTCGTTATCAAGCCAAGCCCTTTTTTCATACACGCTTATTTTTGGTGTTTTGCCAGCAAAAATAACCTTTTTTTGCAATGTCGTGGTAAAATTAACAATTGTATTTAACCTCAATTAACTGTTTTTTATGTGTTCACCTTAAAAATAACAACTTTCTGCATTTTTGTGAATTTTTGCCATATTACGAAAATACAATGTATTTTTGCAAAAAAAAATTCTCAAAATCGAAAATGGCATTTTTGATGTGAAAATGAATGGCAAAATTTCACAAGCAACACTGTTTGCTAAGCCCAAGTGGTGGTTCTGTGCAAGCGTAAGCCATCCTGGGCCTGTGCAGTGTGGGCATGTGTATTCATGAATGGCAGCAACGTTGGCCTTCAGGAGGATGAGTGGAGCCTCTGGAGGCTTCCCTCTATCAAAGTATCTTATATTTTCTACATGAAAGTTTTTCTTTAAATTTGGTGGGCTCCATTCTTCCCTTCCTTTTATCAGGCCCAGGCAAACCAAGGGGCTGCTTGGGGCCACACCCACAGCCGGGCTTGGGGCCTCACCCACAGCCAGGTCCTCCCATGCTGCCAGACTGCCCTGTCTGTCATTTGTACGTCCATCCATGGTTCCCCATCACTCACACACAGACCTCAAACCAGCGACAAAGGAGAGATGGAGTACACTTCAGATGCGGAAGTGAGGTCATTGGTCATTTCCTGCAGTTGATGACTAACTATACTGGGAGAGGGGGGGGGGCACCTATACCGAGGAGAGGTTCACCTTGGCTAACTACCTATGTTTAAGGGCTACTAATTTTCTTTTTTTTTGGGGGGGGGGGGGGGGTTGGCACCTTAGAAAGGGCATCAAATTATGTGCTGGGGCCACACAAACCTTAGCAGCAGCCCTGCCTTCCATAGTTTAATATATGGTGGTCATGCTAAAACATGGGAGATTTGCCACCTCAGAAGATGATAAATGACCGTTCATTCTGTAAACTGGATGATCTGGAGGCTGGGGAACTCCATTCCATTTATTTGTTCAGCATTTCTTTTATAGCCATAATTTTGTCAATAGTCCTTTTATGTTTTTTTAGATCTAGTTTCGGGAGGTGCTTTTTCTCATCTGTACTGAACAAGAAAACCTGCGCAGCGAACTTCTCAAGGCTGGGATGTCTCTTCTCAATCTCATGTTTTGTCTTGTCACTGCTGTCATCCAAGTCATCAACCACCACAATTAATCTCCTCCTCCCTGTGAAACAAAAAGTGAAAAAGAGATAATTATTAATATTAACCAAAGATGAACAAGAATAAACTCAAAAAAGTCTTCATCCCACCAATTCCAAATTAAAACAATATATGAAATTTTTATCTGCAAGAAAAAAAAAAGTAATATTGTAACATGCGTCAGTCTGGAGTCTTCAAATCATCAGAATTATAAAATCTTTCCTCTCCCTGATTTAAATTCTAAAAGTTATCGCAGGTTGCGACAGTCTTAGTCCTGTCAGGTGATCTGTATGGAATGTTTGTTACTGAGAGTTCTATGCACAGAGGGAGATATGTTTGCTTAGCAGTTGGAAAAAGTTGTTATTTCCCACAATTCAACAAGGTTCACAGAGAGGAAACTGTCAGGACCATGGTCATGACATCACACAGTGGGAGGGGTTTCACCACAATATTAGCCATACAGAACCCATCATGATCTATTCAAGAAAAGGGTAAGCTGTCTCATGGCAAAGTTTAGCTATATAGTGTAGGCTGAGAAACTCTTTAAACTCAGAATGTATGATACCTCTGTGTCAGTCCAACTCCCAGGTTTGTGAGCATGGAGTAAACAAGGATCCTTATCTCAGCTAACAACCTCCCACCCCATTTAGATGTTTTGTTTCACTTAAGGCATCTTAATGACATCATGTCATTGACATGTATTTATGCTTGAAAAAAATCTATGTTTTCCCTTTTGATGTTGCATGTATAAGGCCTCTTGCACACTGCAAGCGATTCCAATTCAGATTCCGCTTTTTAATCTGTTTTTACATCCGATTCAGATTCCGATTTGCAGTGTGCAGGGAGCAAACTGCAAATCTGAATCTGAATCGGAAGTAAAAACTGATTAAAAAGCGGAATCTGAATCTGAATCGCGTGCAGTGTGCAAAAGGGCCTAAAGCTGTCTGTATCATCAGCCTGCAAGCAAACAGGATTTAAGCCCGACGAAGGCTGCAAGGCCGAAAGCTTGCTTATTCTTTTTAGTTAGCCAATAAATGGTATCATTCTGATTTAAAACTTCTTGCTTTTACTGATAGCTAACACGGTACAATACCCGACTGCTCTTTCAAGAGAGTGCCCACTACCATACATGGCAAAGAAGTATTGCTCTTTAAATTCACCCTCACAACTCAATCTTGTGGTAATCTTGCGTTACTAACATTTGTATAGCGCTTTTTTCCTGTTGGAGTCAAAGCGCTCAAGAGTTGCAGCCACTAAGGCAGGGATGTCAAACCAGTCCTACGAGGGCCGAGGTCCTAACACAGTTCAAATTAATTGATGGGTTTGAATCAGGAAAGGTGTGGTCCATCAGGTAGAACACATTCCTCTCTTTCTCATTCCATCCTAAACACTGGCTTGGATCTGGCCCTCCAGGCCTGGAGTTCCACACCTGTGCACTAAGGGCATGCTCAAGGGGCAGCCATTAGGGCGCACTCAAGGGGCCACCCTGCAGTGTTAGTAAGTCTTGCCCAAGGACTTCTTACTGAAAAGGTACTGACCCCAGCCAGGATTCAAAACCTGCCACCACTAAACTGCCACCACTAGTGGTGGCTGGATAGTGTACTGGTTAACGGCTCTGCCTTTGACATTGGAGGCCAGGATTCAGATGCTGGCTATGGTAAGTATCTATTCAGTAAGAAGTCCTTGGACAAGACTTCCTAACACTGCATGGTGGTCCCTTGAGCGCATCCCAGTGCCTGCAACTCTTGAGCGCTTGAGCGAGTCCAACAGGAGAAAAGTGTTATACAATAATTCATACATTAAAAAGTCTCTCACCATATTTTGCTGAGAGCATTTCCAGTTCCTCGTGATACAAAGCATCCTTCCCATCTGTAAGGTTTAGCTTGCCGCTTTTTCTACTGTGATACAGGATGACAAGTTTGCATCGAAATGCCGTCTCTTGAGGCCTATCTTTCTGATGAGGAGAAATCCTGTGCGGGCGAACGTCCACACTTTCCATTGAGAGCACATTACTCAGCCAGGCAAAAATGTTTTCATCCGAATTGGAGTAGATGGCAACAGTGGGCCTGGCTGCTGAAACTGCCCCCTGGGAAAAGGGAGATAAATATACATTTTATTACATTATATTCACCAACTTTAACCATATTATTTAACTTTACACCTTATAAGCTGGCCATACACTAGGCCGATTCCCAGATTCCACTGGGATCAAATCTGCTGTCACATCGTTCACGCTACACGCTAAATTTCGATCTATTTCATCCCGAAATAGATCGAGCCCGTCGAACGCTCCGTGCGGGAAATTACCGTTGATCGCCCGCGGGTAGGGAGTGCGTCGCTAGCGGCGTTCGTGTGCCCGACGACCGACGCAATACAGCTGCAATACATTACCTGCTCCACTGGCGCGACTCCCCAGGTCTCCGCTGTCTTCCCCGCTCTGGTCTGGTCTCCGGGTCCGGCATGCTTCACTTCTTCCTGTCCCAGCAGGAAGTTTAAACAGTAGAGGGCGCTCTGCTGTTTAAACTTACCCCAGACAGGAAGAAGTGAAGTATGCCGGACCCGGAGACCAGACCAGAGCGGAGAAGAAGACAGCGGAGACCTGGGGAGTTGCGCCGGCGGAGCAGGTAATGTATGCGGGGGGGCGGCCTCAGCACCACCCCCACCACAGATTGTGTACGGTTTCATGCTGAAATCGATTCACAATCTGTTTGCAGTAAAGGCAGCCATACGATCCCTCTCTGATCAGATTCGTTCAGAGAGGGATCTATCTGTTGGTCGAATCTGATGGCAAATCGACCAGTGTATGGCTACCTTTATTCAACTTACCTCCTCCTCTGTTCGGCTGTTTCCTCTTGGTGTGAGATAAAAGCTTGTGCTGTAGCCTAGCTCCTTATCAGCAGCAAGTAGTATGGATATCTTAGGTAAATAAACAGGAAGCTGCTTGTTTATTTCCCTAAGTTATTTGTACTTGCAGCAGATGAGACAGCCTTACAGAAGAGGCTTTCATCTTACACATGGAGAGCATGGGCATAACAATCACCCCTGTGACTCCTGCCAACGCAGGGGGGCCCAGAGGCTTTGGTGGCCCCTCCTCCTCACTCTCCCCAACTGCAATTGCAGCCAATTAGCAAAAAAAACCTCCCTGTTCACTCACAAAAACCGTGTACAGGAGTGTGTGTAAATATTTCCTGGTTCCAGATTCTGCTTCACAACAAAACACTCCCTGCTGCCATTCGCCAGCTCCCAATCATGTGACCCACATGGGGTTCGTGGACCAAGGGGGCCCCATGCTATAATTTTTGCAGTAAGGCACTATTAAGTTATTCGTTAGTTTGTAGTTATGCCCCTGATGGAGAGAATAGAAACAGCTGTTACAGCTGAGCTGAACAGAGAAAGACATCGCTTCTCTCCAAATGACAGTCACCATCTGTAAAGAGACTCCTAACAGTACTGCAAAGTACTTAAAGATGCACACCATTCTGTAGCTTGTGCTCTCCTCTTTCATTGAATCGCCATTCTACACCAAATAGTTTTTATTTGATTTCAATTTAAAAATCGCTATGTTATAACTTCCAGGTCACCCCTGTTTTCCCTGTTAGAGAAATGCATCACTGAATGAAGCAGGAAGAGGAAGTGACACGCATGCAAGAGGCTCCTCCAGGGGGGGTCATAGCACGACTTTGTAAGGCAAACTCATAAGAGGTGTTCGGAGTCCCTTTAAGAGGTGCTATAAATTATCCTATCCAGCTGTCATTTGTAACCAGATACACTAGCTACTAGGGGCTCGATTCACAAAGCGGCGCTAAGTGTTAGCTGTGAAAAGCCTCTTAGTGCCCCATAAGTAGCTCTATGCGCACTAACGGCTGTGCAAAGCTACTTCGCGCACAGCCCCGCTCAGTGAGCGCACAGTGGTGTGCACCGGTAATAGTGTGCGGTGCGACAATAACGTCGCACCTGCTTCCCCTTAAACGTCGCACCCGCTGCCCCTTAAACGTTGCACGCGGTGCGCTGAAAACGTGCATCGGGTGCCCCCGAAATGGTGCATAAAAGCACTGCTTTAGGGGCACCCGATGTGGTTTTTGTCGCACCGGGTGTGACGTTTAAGGGGCAGCATGTGTGACGTTATTGCCGCACCGCACACAATTACCGGCGCACCCGCGCTGCGCGCGCACTGTGCAGGGCTGAGAGTGATGTGTGGGCGCAAACTACCTAGTACTGTGGTTTGCGCCCACAAAGTGGTAGGGCTCACTAACCGGCTTAGCGCCAGTTAGTGAATCAAGCCCTATGTGCTAGAAAGCATAGATGCTACTAGGGCTATCCCAGTAGCCAAAAAGTAGTGCCCCTTTAAAGTGGTATGAAACTCAGCATTTCCTCATTGTTCTCAAGTATTATTTATAGCATAAAATCTACTACCACAAAATTATAATAATAATTTTAGCAGAACAGCATTCAAACAGTTAAACACAGCACACAGCCGCATCTGAAGAGGTGATAACATTATCTTTTGTTTACATTCTTTTGTCAGTTACACTTAGTAAACATTAGCAAAGTGATGAAACTAAGCTCTCTTTGCTTCTAGTATGTGTGCAGCTGAGAATTGATCACTAGATTGATTTTATTATACGAATACAGCAGCTATGCAATAAAATGCAATGGCAGCTTCCAGAGCAGGTAAACTGTACTTTGGGAACTTGTTATTTCTAGACAGAAATGTTACTTGTGCTCAAAAGCAAATATGGTAACTGTATGGGTAATAAAACGTTGGGAAAAACATTTCTATTGAATGTTGGTATGTCAGAGTTTTACCCCACTCTAATATCCTAAAGTATTGTGAAAATAGGAAATGTGTTAGGGATAACCAGCTCCCTTTTGCAAAGGTGTTCACATGTTTATTATATTTCATGAAGTAAGATTTTAAATGACAGAATGGTCATGATTGTACGTGATGATTCGATGATAGGACCACCATGCAATTTAGTCTGTCAAAGGCAACAACCAGTATGCTGAATGGAAGCTTTCATACTTACAGGAGAAGTATAGTGTGCATGAAAGAATAAATGGAACTTACACCTTGAACATGTTGGATCCATAAGCGATGTTGGCCATCCATTGTATGCACATTAGAACGTCCAATGATCATCGGTCATTTCGAATGACTTTAATCTAATGTGTGTATGTACCTTAAAGCAAACCTGAAGTGAAAATAAACTTGTGACATAATGAATTGTATGTGTAGTACAGCTAAGAAATAGAACATTAGTAGCAAAGAAAAAAGTCTAATGTTGGTTTCCAATACAGGAAGCGTTAAAAATAAAATTCACTTGTTATCTATGCAAAAGTGCTTCTTTGAGCTCTTCAACCCAGGGCTGGGCCAAGGCAGAGGCGAGAGAGGCTCCAGCCTCAGGGCGCAGTGTAGGAGGGGGGCGCACAACTCACTCAGCTATCATTCCCCTATTGTGTTTGAAGCAGAGAGAAATAAGAAAATGGGATACATGGCAGTGACTGCAAGCCAGAGATTAACCTTCTTGGTAGAGATGTCCCGAACGGTTTGCCCGTGAACGGTTCCAGGCAAACTTTTGCGGAAGTTCGATTCGCCCCATAATGCTCCATTGAGCAGAACTTTGACCCTCTACATCACAGTCAGCAGGCACATTGTCGCCAATCGGACTGCACTCACTGCTGGAGCCCCCCTTATAAAAGGCAAGGTTCTCCTGTTGTTTTACTCACTCGTCTGCCTACAGTAATTAGTTAAGGGACAGCTGCTGACAGACTCTGCTAGGGAGAGTTTAATTAGGCTCTTGTAGGCTTGTTCCTAGCTGATTGTTATTCCTTATATTACCTCTCTCTCTCTCCTCCCTCCCTCCTCCCGGAGGGAGGAGGGTCTCATCTTCCAGGCAATTGTAGTATTTCAAAAGCCAGCTTACATACCATGGCTGGGAATTGAACCCAGGCTGGGCTGGGAATTGAACCCAGGTCACAGTGTGTGGTAGATAACTCACTTAACTCACTTATATCACCAACAACACTACATGCTGAAGCCAGCCTAGCATGTACCATTATGATCAATCCAAGAAAAAAATTAGCTTGCTTAACGATTTGTAGCATGTCAAAAGCCAACTCACATTGGCTGGGAATAGAACCCAGGCCTACTGCTCTGTAGGCTGCTATCCTAACCTAAGCTAATTTTTCTCTTGGATTGATCATAATGGTACATGCTAGGCTGGCTTCAGCATGTCATGTTGGTGGTATAGTGGTTAAGTCAGTTACCTACCACACACTGAGTCCTGGGTTTAATTCCCAGCCACGGTATGTAAGCTGGCTTTTGAAATACTACAATTCCCTGGAAGATGAGACCCTCCTCCCTCCGGGAGAGAGGGAGGAGGGAGTGAGGGATTCCTGATGTCATAAAGCAGTGTAGAATTGCAATTGAACATTCAATGAGATTTCTGACCTTACCAGTGTTGCTTGCGAATTTTCGCCAAAGCCATTTTCGCATCGAAAATCCCATTTTCGATTTCGCCGAATTTTCGCGAAAATAACTACTATTTTCGCTTCAAAGGGCGAAATTTCGCATTAATATTTTCGCATTAATTTTCGCCTAAAGACCGTTTTTTCGCGTTGAATATCTAAGCCCCCTTAAAAGCTAGAATCACCAAATTTGCAGGGTATATTAAAGAGATATGTGGGTACAAGAGGAAAAATAAATTTTTCAAAAAGACCTTATAGTTTTTGAGAAAATCGATTTTAAAGTTTCAAAGGAAAAAAGTATACATGTAAATGCAGTAAATGACAGTTACTTAAAGGGATACTGTTGGAGGTGTCGGGGTAAAATGAGTTGAAGTTACCCGGGGGTTCTAGCGGTCCCCCACAGACATCCTGTGCCCACGCAGCCACTCCCCAATGCTCCGGCCCCGCCTCTGGTTCACTTCTGGAATTTCAGACTTTAAAGTCTGAAAACCACTGCGCCTGCGTTGCCATGTCCTCACTCCCGCTGATGGTACCAGGAGCATACTGCGCAGGCCCAGTATGGTCTGTGCTTGTGCCGTGTGCTCCTGGTGACATCAGGGGAAGCAAGGACATGGCAACGCAGGCGCAGTGGTTTTCAGACTTTAAAGTCTGAAATTCCAGAAGTGAACTGGAGGCAGGGCCGGAGCATTGGGGAGTGGCTGCGCGGGCACAGGATGCCTGCGGGGGACCATTAGAAGCCCCAGGTAACTTCAACTCATTTTCCCCCGACCCCCCCCCCCCCCCCTACAGTATCCCTTTAAGCAAACCTAGAGGTAGTGTAAAATTACTAATATCAAAAGAAAGGACCAAGTGCCAAGTGCAAACTGCCAAGTGCAAAGGGCCAAGTGCAAGGGCCAAGTGCAAAGGGCCAAGTGCAAAGGGCCAAGTGCATAGGCAAAGGCCCAAGTGCAAAGGGCCAAGTGCAAAGGCCCAAGTGCAAAGGGCCAATTGCACGTGCAAAGGGCCAATTGCACGTGCAAAGGGCCAAGTGCAAAGGGCCAAGTGCAAAGGGCCAAGTGCAAAGGCAAAGGGCCAATTGCAAGTGCAAAGGGCCAAGTGCAAAGGCAAAGGGCCAAGTGCAAAGGGCCAAGTGTCAAATGAAAAGGGCCAAGTGCAAAGGCAAAGGGCCAAGAGCCAAGGGCTCTTTGCACTTGGCCCTTTGCACTTGGCCCTTTTCATTTGACCCTTGGCCCTTTGCACTTGCACTTGGCCGTTTGCACTTGGCACTTGGCCCTTGGCACTTGGCCCTTGGCACTTGGCCGTTTGCACTTGGCACTTGCTCTTGGCTCTTGGCCCTTTGCACTTGGCACTCGGCCCTTTGCACTTGGCAGTTTGCACTTGACACTTAGCCCATGGCACTTACACTTGGCCCTTTCTTTTGATATTAGTAAATTTACACTACTGCTAGGTTTGCTACAGTAACTGTCATTTACTGCATTTAAATGTATACTTTTTTTCCTTTGAAACTTTAAAGTCGATTTTCTCAAAAACTATAAGGTCTTTTTGAAAAATTTCTTTTTCCTCTTGTACCCACATATCTCCTTAATATACCCTGCAAATTTGGTGATTCTAGCTTATAAGGGGGCTTAGAAATTCAACGCGAAAAAAACGGACTTTAGGCGAAAATTAATGCGAAAATATTCGGCGAATTTTCGCCTTTCGAAACGAAAATAGTACTTATTTTCGCGAAAATTCGGCGAAAAGAATATTTGCATTTTCGCTCATCACTGCTTAAAACCCTGCTTTGTATTAAATACAGAATTTTTTCTGGGACTTTTAATGTGTATTTTACTCAACCATGGCTTCCTCCAGGTATTAGACCCCTTGAAACATCGTTTCTATCATTTCTGCAGTCAGTAGAAATTTTTCTAAATTTTTAAGTTCGCCTCCCCATTGAAGTCTATTGCGGTTCGCGAAAGTTCTCGCGAACCGAACCTTCCGCGAAAATCGGAGGTTCGCGACATCTCTACTACTTGGCGGTATGGACGAACTCAGTTCGTCCATGACCGCCGCTGTGCACCGCTCCGGCCCTACTAGGCCGATTTGCACAATTTTTTATTAAAACACGCAGCTAGCACTTTGGTAGCTATGTTGTACGCGATTGCCGCCGCTCACCGCCGATGCGCCGCTACCCGCCGCGTGACAGGCCCCCCCCCCAGACCCTGTGCACAGCCTGGCTAATCAGTGCCAGGCAGCACTGAGGGGTGGATCGGGACTCCCTGTGACGTCACAACATCGATGACGTCATTCCATTCGTCGCCATGGCGACGGGGGGGAAGCCCTAAAGGAAATCCCGTTTAGAACGGGATTTCCGGATGGGCTTGGTTGCCAGTGGAGATCGGAGGGGTGAGAGGGATGCCGCAGGGAGGGGGGAATCATGTAGCTAGCGCTAGGCTAGCTACATGATTTAAAAAAAAATGAAAAAAATACTGCTGCGCCGCCACCCTGGCACAATCAATAGAATGCTAGGGTGGTTAAAGAAGAACTGTAGTGAGAGATATATGGAGGCTGCCATTTTTTTTTTAAGCAATACCAGTTGCCTGGCAGCCCTGCTGATCTATTTGGCTGAAGAAGTGTCTGAATCACACCATAAACAAGCATGTAGCTAATCTTGTCATATCTGTCAAAATTGCCAGAAAAACCTGATCTGCTGCATGCTTGTTCAGGGGCTATGGCTGAAAGTATTAGAGGCAGAGGATCAGCAGGATAGCCAGGTAACTGGTATTGCTTAAATGGAAATAAATATGGCAGCCTCCATACACCTCTCACTACAGTTCTCCTTTAAGGTGTTGTGTGTGTGTGGGGGGGGCGCCTCTAATAGCAATCAGTGTGTGACGGCTGGAGTGGCAGGGATGGAGGGGCGCACTTTGGTGTCTCAGCCGTGGCTGCTGGAGGACCTTGTCCCGGCTCTGCTCACTGGGTCCTGTTTTCTGAAGCACTTAAACAGCCAAGAAACAGTGAGAGACAGCTTGAGATATGTTTTTTTTACTGCAGGAAAGTTCAAAAGGTCATTATTTCTGCTCTGTTTTATAGCTTAAAGAATGTGCTTTGAGTCCTATGGGAGAAAAGCGCTTTACACATGTTATTGTATTGTATTGTATTGTAAATATGACACAATGATGCAATGTTAAAAAAAAAGATTGTTTTCTTTGCTACTAATGTTTAATTTGTTATTTATACTACACATTCAAATCATTATATCATACTTTTTTTTGCTTCAGGTGTGCTTTAAGGCTAGGCAACAGGGAGGTTAGTTTCATTAGGAGTAAGGAGGAGGTTTTGTACATAAGGGGCCATATGCAATTCACTTTTTCACCTGAGGTGATATTTTTACAACTTAAAATAAAATGACTTTTAAGCCCCCAGCAAGCTAACTAGTACTCAAAATATTTTTTATAGTAATTTTTGACCTACTTTTTGGTACTTTTTCTATTGCAAAGTGCTAAAAAGTTATATTAAATTGAAGATGAAAAATTATCTCCTAGGAGAAAACTCAGGTGAAAAAGTGAATTGCACATGGCCCAAGATGACTAAAAACATCTCCCATGAGAAAACTAAGGAGAAACAGTTTAACAAATTAGGTCCACAGTGCTGATACAGAGACAAAAAATACCTAGTGCCAGCACTTACCTAGCCATTGTGCTGTCCATTATGCGTACTGCTTGTAAAATAACTAACCACAATAAAAATGTGTATCAATACCCACACTTACCATTTTTCCTGCTGAACGGATAGAAGCTGGAGAGGAATTTCCTAAATAAATAAAACACAAATTAATTATGTAATATTTGCTATATTCCTAAATAATCCAAAAGTACAATATATGTCCCTCTAAATCAGTAGAAATGATGTATAATGTGGATTGGTTAAAGGGAACCTTAACTGAGAGGGGTATAGATTTTCCTTTTAAACAATACCAGTTGCCTGGCAGTCCTGCTGTTCTCTTTGGTTGCAGCAGTGGCTGAATCACACACCTGAAACAAGCATGCAGCTAATCCAGTCTGACATCAGTCAGATCCAGGGATGAGCAGAAACTACGCCAGTGCGAATTTACGCATCGTAGTTCGCAATTACACATCGTAGTTCGTAGGTGAAGTTTCAGAACTACGCTTAGGAATTTACGCGTATCGAAGTACCGTTATGCGTAGCTTACACCCACTATATGTAGTTAACATATGTATTGCGTAGTGAACTACGAATGCGTTACTCGCGTCTAATTTTCCACGTGCGATTTTATGCTTACAAATTTACGCATTGGGAAGGGGAATGTATGCATAGAAGAGTTCCCGGTATAAGCATTTAAAGAGGAATTTAATGAGTAAAATGTTCTGCTTGCGGGCATAAGCATCCGCATACACTACACTTCGCACTACGCGTAATTGCGTATTTTAATGTGTAGTCTACGAAATGCATACGAAGCGAATATTTGATTTTGAAGCCGTAGTTTGGCGAAACGTAATTGCGTAAAACTATGCGTAGTTCCAGCGTAGCGAAGTTGGCTGACTACGACCATCCCTGGTCAGAGCACCTGATCTGCATGCTTGTTGAGGGGCTGTGGCTAAAAGTATTAGAGACACAGGATCAGCAGGTGAGTCAGGGAACTGGTATTATTTTAAAAGGAGAAATCCATATCCTTCTCAGTTTAGGTTACCTTTAAAGAGTCATAGGATATTACATCACACACCGTAAACTGGTAGGCCAGGAAATATCTTGTACCTTCTTTTCGCTTATTTAATGTTAACACAAGCATTCATTTTGGTGGTTTCAGCACTGGACTTCAATGATTTCTACACAGAAAATTCAGTGTTGGACATCTTCATTATGGGGTCATTTGAGAGCTTTTGTAATGATAATGTATTTATTTAATGTGACCCTGTAAACCATAAACTTTAAAATGGCCCTGAACAGACCTAAATAATGGAATACTCAACTTACCTGGGGCTTCCTCCAGCCTCTCGTAGCCCGCAAGGTCCCTCTGTGTCCTCTGGGTCCCCTCCATTCTCCCTCTGGTGGCTCCCTAAGCTGCATGACCCAGGCCGGGAGTCATGCGCAACTGCCTTTGTGTGGCCCATCCACGCGCACCCATCACTGTGTGCGCGTGGATAATCCTACTAAATTAATTGATCAATCATACAGGAAAATTGACTACTGTATGGTCACCTTAATATTTCATTTTAGGAGATTAGATTAAGAGGTACAGTTAGGTTATGGAGAGGAATGCCTTATCAGCTAAGTTCTAAGAGATTTCCACTTACCAGATTGACTTCTGCCATCGAGAACTGGAGAATTCCGTTGTTGAGGGTACGGTGGTGGATTATTGTATTCTGGATTGGCTGGATTCAACATTCTTTCTCTGGGTTTTTCTCCTGTAAAAACTATTATATATAGTACATCAGACAGAGCAATACATTTAAAAGTAAATATGAAAAAATACACATAAACATTAGTTGGGCTGGCAAAGATTACTGGATGATAATTGTAGTTATCTGGGGCATAAGAAAGACCCTCTGGGCCCCTTATAAAATGGATAATTATGAGCTATTTCCAAAGCTGAGAAAGAAGAAGTAGATTTTTTAGTTATTGTGATTTTGTGAGAGAATTTTGAGTGATTTTGGAGGCAATTACAAGTTTTGGAGCAATTATTTAGCATATTTTGGAGCAACTGTGATTTCTGAAAAGATTGCAGTTTGCTGAAACAATTTTTTGGGGCGATCTTTGAGTGTGTTTGGAGCGATTTTGGAGGACTGCATCTTTCATACAGAAGTGAGCTCAAAATGGACACTTACCCAGGGCCAGGATGAATATAAAGAAAATATTTTTTCTTGGTGCCAGGCTTTGGACAGCGGTATTACAGGCACAGTATGTTTATTGTGAGGGCGCCAAATACATTTTTGTTTTGTTTGTTTGTTTTTTATTCATCATGTATACAGTTTAAACCCACTTTAGAAAGAACCTGAGATCAAGAGTAAAAGTATATTTATACTTATCTGGGGCTTTCTTCAGCCCCATGAGGTCCATGGGCTTCCTCACTGTCCTCTCGGGCTGGACGCGTTCTTATATACATGTGGGGCTCAACCGTGCTTGCAAGCCCCACCATGGTACCACAGTCAGGATCTCCTGGATACAGGAGCGCGGCAGGGGCAAGGCTGCGCATGCACAAAAGCCCACAACTGGCCGCAACTGTCCAGATTACCAGGACTGATTAGAAGATGATGGAGTGGCCGGAGAGTACATGGCCTCAAGGGGTTGAAGGAAGGCAAGTATAAATATACTCTTACCTTTGATCTAAGGTACCCTTTAAAGAGACTCTGTACTTAAAAAAGCCCTCTGGGGGATACTTACTCCTGTCCCCTGTAGCTATGGGGAATCCATCGCTGGCTCCCCCAAAACCTCCCCTACAAGCTTGACAAGCTGTGAGTTATTTACCTCTCTGCGATCCTGTGCAGGCGCACCAGCGGCTTTTCATTTGGGTAAGGCGTAAATACCCAAAGCCAATCATATCCGCTCTGCTGCGCAGGTGCAAAGGGTCAAATTCGGCTATTTCTGCCTTAACCCGAACAGAGAGCATCTAGTGCGCCTGCGCAGGAACTCAGCAAGTAAACATTTACCTTGCCACAGTTCAGGGGGCTGTAGCGCTGGATTGCCGGGACACCGGATGACGGGGAAACCTCATTAGGATCCAGAGGCTTCCCTCTCCCAAGGTAAGTATCTCCCAGAGGGTTCTTTTTTTTTAAATTACAGATTTTCTTTAAAGTAAGGTATATTCTACAATGTTATTCCTCAACCCTAATTAGATCGGCATCATTCTTAAACTATAAAAACAACTACTTTTATGGAAGAGACCAAAACTGTGTCATACCTTCCCCTCTAAGAATGCTCCTCAGGGGATTCAGCTTCGTCATTAGTGTCATTCTGTTGGCTTTCTCTGGCATGGATAAGAGGAGAGCATCAGAGGACCACCTTTTAATGCTTGGCTGTGACTGAAGGATGCTATGTTTCTCCTCATCGCTGCTGTCATCCAAGTCATCAATCAGCACAAGAACATTTTTTCGACCTGATGAAACATACATAAAAATATATTTAAAAACTTAAAGGGCATCTGAAGAGAAAATAAACTTATGATATAATGATTTGTATGTGTAGTACTGCTAAGAAATAAAACATTATTAGCACAGATATGAGTCTCATATTGTTTCCAGTACAGGAAGAGTTAAGAGACTTCAGTTATCTATGCAAAGGCGCTTCTGTGAATTCTGTGACTTTATAAAGTCATGGACAGCACTGTCTTTAGAAAGTTCTTATCTTAGCTGTCTCTCACTGACTTCATTCAGGGCCACTTGAAACAAAAAGAAAAACCGAGAGCCCAATATAGTGCAGTAAGTCTAACAATTGTTGGCAAAATAATTAACAGATGTGGATATACTCACAAACACGGGTTACCACATAGGCAACGACTTGAAATGCAGGTGGGGAGCATTAGAACCTGACCCCACTCAGGTTTAAGAAGTCGCTCTCTGTAGATAGAAAGAAGGGGACAGTCCCCTCCACCCAAGGTGGACTATATACTGTGCAAATTTGGACAGTGGCGCCAGGCAGGTTAAAATTATCTAAAAACAACCAAAAAGGATGAGTACAGGTGGACTTACAATTTATTTTGGCACTCCGCAACGCGTTTCGCAGGTATAACCCGCTTCATCAGGCAAGGAGTGCAAACTCAAAAAGGTCCAATAGTGGCAATGCGCCTCTGTAGAAACGCGTTGCGGAGTGCCAAAATAAATTGTTATTTGCGATTTGAACAATCTCGATTGTCCATCATTTCAGGAGGTAAGTCCACCTGTACTCCTCCTTTTTAGTTGTTTTTAGATCATTTTAACCTGCCTGACGCCTCTGTCCAAATTTTCATTCAGGGCCAGTTCTAGACTTTCTGCTGCCTGAGGCAAACTTGTGATGTGCCCTCACCCCCTGATTTGGAATGATCACACAGTGCCGACAATGTAACCTGCTTCATTTAATGTTCTCACATGACATGCTGCAGCTCAACACAATAGCACACTGGCAGGCTGTAAGTCTGTCATAAACAAACTGCTCCCCTTCAGCCACTCCATTCCTCCTCAGGAAGGTACACACAGTATAAATGTGCTGCCCCTGAAATCTCTGCGCCTGATGCAAATGTTTCACCTTGCTTCATGAAGAAACCGACCCTGACTTAATTGTCCATTTTCAAGCTGCATATATTTACATAACAATTTACATAAATCTGCAAAAAGTCAGAAATATTTGCATCTCATTGATCATTTCTAATAGCAACGACACCAGTAAAATGGCAAAATATGATCGGAGGTAGTTGTCTTCCTCTTTCTCCCATAGTCTGCAGCCAGTCTACCTTGCTTTGCTGCTGGGTAAATCAGAAATAACCATTGGCTGCAGGGTAAGTGGTAATTACGGTAAGTGTAGCTGCTGCGGCCCACTCCTCCCCACTGTAACGTATGTGGGGACCCCATGCTCGGGCCCCCTGAGTGATAATTGCACCCCTATACCACACAGTAGTGAAAACAATGGTAATAGATAGGAACAGTTGCTGAATCCTCAATGTCTTTCTTGACAACCTCTACAATATCCCTCTCTTAGAATGGCATCTCTCACCATTCCTATCTCATCCACTGACATATTCTAACAGAGGCCAATGTGTCAAAGTGCTAGTTTTTATATTCAGGGGGCTATTTGTTGTCTGATTGGTTTATAGTAATGATGTTTCTGATTGAATAGTCTTGCATGGAATCCTGGGAGTCCTAATATGGAGTGAAAGAAAAAAAGCTCCCTTTTTTTTTTCTTCAAATTTTCACATTAGCATGCCCATTTTGGACACAGCCCTTAGTTTCTAGAACCAAAATGTAGGTATCAGTTATTTTCTTACATCCGTTTTCAGCGGCCATATTGTAAAAATACAAAGAATTTGCAATGTATTTGCTACAAAATTATGAGTTACCTCAGCATACTGCACACCACTATAGCAAGGTGCGCGTTACGGAGTGCACTAATAGGGTAATGTGAGCTTCCCCCATGCCGTTAGTGCCGGAAAATTTGCCATGCACTGACTGCGCACAGCAACTGAACAGCTGCGTTAACATTAGGTCCCTTATCTTGCTATCTCACATTAATTATCTCTCCTTATGAGATGGGGAAGAGTTTGTGTGCATGGATAGGGAACTGGCTAATGGACAGAAAACAAAGAGTTGTGGTCAATGGATCGTACTCAAAATGGGAGACTGTTAGCAGTGGGGTCCCACAGGGGTCTGTACTGGGTCCAGTGCTCTTCAATGTATTTATTAATGACCTAGTAGATGCAGTAGTGAGCAATGTTGCTATTTTTGCAGATGATACAAAATTGTGCAGAATCATCAACTCTCAGGAAGATAGTGTCATATTGCAACAGGATCTGGATAGGATGGCTATATGGGCACATACATGGCAGATGAAATTCAATGTTGACAAATGTAAAGTCATGCATTTTGGTCGTACCAATGGTCTAGCACCATACAAAATAAATGGGATACAGTTGGGAACATCAAACTTGGAGAAGGACTTAGGAGTACTCATCGACAACAAGTTAAATAATCGTACTCAATGCCAAGCCGCTGCAGCTAAAGCGAACAAAATTTTGGGATGCATTAAAAGGGAAATAAAAACTCGAGATGCTAGCATAATATTGCCCCTGTTTAACTCTCTAGTAAGGCCACATCTGGAATATGGAATTCAGTTCTGGGCACCACATTACAAAAAAGATATTGCAGTTTTAGAGCAGGTGCAGAGACAAGCTACAAAATTGATACGTGGGATGGAAGGTCTCGCTTACCAAGAAAGGTTAGATAAACTGGGTTTATTTAGTCTAGAGAAAAGACGCCTTAGAGGAGATCTAAATAACATGTATAAATACATCAGAGGGCAATATAATAGCTTGGCGGATGAGCTTTTTATCCCTTCTCAAAGGACTAGAGGACATGAGCTGCGCATGGAGGAAAAACGTTTTAGCCATTTATTTAGGAAAGGGTTCTTTACAGTAAGAGTGATTAAGGTGCAGAATGCATTGCCACAGGAAGTCGTTATGGCAAACTCTATACCTGCATTTAAAGGGGGCTTAGATGCTTTCCTTGCGTTGAAAGACATCCATGGCTACAATTACTAGGTTATGCCTAATGATGTTGATCCAGGGATTTTATCTGATTGCCATCTGGAGTTGGGAAGGAATTTTTCCCTTTTGGGGCTAATTGGACCATGCCTTGTGGGGGTTTTTTCGCCTTCCTCTGGATCAACAGGGATATGTGAGGGAGCAGGCTGGTGTTGTACTTTATACTGGTTGAACTCGATGGACGTATGTCTTTTTTCAACCAAAATAACTATGTAACTATGTAACTTATCCATTTATGTAAGTCAGAAGAAAAAGGTAGTCGGCACCACAAATATATGAAAGCTCTTATTGATGCTTTATGATAAAATGTAGCCACAGATGACAGCCTGCTGTTTTGAAGGACTTTTCCTTACTCAAAGCTGCAATACTGCTGAGCGCAAGGCAACAAAGAACGCACATATTTATATACTAGACCAGTGATCTGCAAACGTGGTTCTGCAGATGTTCAGGAACTACAAGTCCCACAATGCATTTGCCTTTATGAATCATGACTCTGGCTGTCAGACTCCCACACTTCATTGTGTGACTTGTAGTTCCTTAACAGCTGGAGAGCCAAGTTTGCACATCACTGTACTAGACCAATGGCTAAGTCACCAATTACTGTCGTTTCTGGCCACACACCTCAGTTACTGGTCTTGGCGCTCATTTGTAATCCAGAGCTAGGTAGATGTCTCTTTCCCCTCTCTTGTAAATGGGCTTAGTATGGATGTCACATGCACAGGGGGCTGTCCCTTACTCCTAGTGGGATTTCCTATCTAGGGATGGTCTGAAATGGTCATTTATGAACATTCGGATTTCCTCCAATGCCAATTTCCCGATTTCTGTTTTTCTGTTTTTCCGATTCCTGATTTTCTGATTTTTCAATTGCTGAGTATTTTTTTTTTTTTTTTGCATTAGACAATGCAAAAAAATGACAAAAAAATAGAAAAGAAAAACAGAAAAATAGATAGAAAAACAGTATCTTGTGATTGGTCTAAAATTACTGCAGTAATCCAATTTTTGCTGAAAAATTCTCTGATTGGTCCAATGCTTTCAAGTTCTGTGACTGGGCTAAAATTACCAAGTTAAGGTAAATTGGATCTCTTCGTACATCCGATTTCCGAATTCTGGTTGCAAATGCTGATTTCCATTTGCAGACATTTTAAATATGCAGAATCTAAATGAGCATCCCTTTTTCCATCAAGTCCATTCTCAACTGCTGCATTGCTCATTGGCTGACAGGATCTACGACAGTCATTGGTGAGTATAAATGTTTGCTTTCTGTGTTGTCTTGTATTCAGCAGTAATGCAGCACTGAGTAAGAATAAGTCCTCCGTAACAGGTCTGCTGTGGCTGCATTTTATCATGAAGAATCAATAAAAGAGCTTTCATATATTGGCATGCAGACTACTTTTTGCTTTCGGGTTGCTGGTCTTAAGATGAAAAATACATTTGATATGAAGGCACTCTTCCTCTCTTCAGTGGGTGCTGTTCCTACAACTGCTGTAGACTGTCCATGTCCATTTACCTAATATGTTAGCTCTCCTTACAGTTAAGGTGAAAAATAAGTAAGAGGACATTGGCCTCAATTTACTAAGATCCTGCTGGTGATAATAAGGCAAGAGAAAACTTGCCACTACTCATCGATGTTGCCTTATTAAGGTGTAGAGATACGTTTTCACAGTGAGACAGGTATCTTCTGACTTCAGTCCTTAAGTTACCTCCTTCGTAGTTATTTTCACATGCAGTTAATTAACAGCCTATCTTTAAAGGTGCGTACACACGACGGACTGGAGGAAACGACAGGCGGATCGCTCAGGAACAGCCGTATTAGTCTGCCGACAGACTGTACACACGCCGGACTATCGCTGGAACGCCCGCCCAGCGGGAGGTGACGACGGACCCGTCGTTTCCTCCAGTCCGGCGTGTGTACGCACCTTAACTTTAGAATTCTGTAGTTATGTTAAGGATTGAAATGTTAACTTTAGAGATCTCTCCTTAACTCATCTCGGATCCTTAAAGAGGATCCGAGATGAAAAAATAACTATAACAAGTAACTTGTCTATATATCGTATCTAAAGATTAGATAGTTTACACAGCAAATCTAGCTGCAAACAGCTTAAAATAAAAAATGATTATTTCTTTCTGTGATACAATGACAGCAGCCATGCTAATTGTAAACATTGCACAGAGGCAGGCTTATCTGCATCTTGAGCAAAAAAAACCTAATCCCCCTCCTCCCTCCTCCCCTCTGCCTCTGAAATCTCTGGCTAGTAATACCTCCCCCTCCTCCTGCCCAGACTGAGCTCCCATGAGCCCTTGCTACTGTGTGAAAGTGCCTTGGCTCTCTGAAAACCTGTGGACATGGCTTATTTAGTTTATATGGAATTAGAATATTAAAACAAAAACAAAAAAAGTATTTGGCTTGAGGAATGCCCTATAAACAATAGGAAAGGAACACAATTATGCAATAAGTAAAAGTTCATCTCAGATCTGCTTTAACCACTTCGCCATATCTGGACGCATATATCCGTCCAGATAGGCAGTGGTGCTGCAGCCGTGTGGTGCGCGCGATCGGGCGCGCGCCCGCGCGCGCCCCCGCTGCCTCCCGCTGCCCCCCCGATCAGTGAATGGGAATATAATTCCCATTCACCGATCCAAGTCCCCGGCAGAAATACCGACGCTTTCTCATCAGAGAGCGTGGTGTTTCTGCCCCCAGGAAACAACTTCTCTTCATTTTAGTTCCTAGATGCGACATCGTTCGCATCTAGGAACTTTTTGAATGTGGCCATCTTGTGGCCAAATAGTAAACTGCACCCACATACCTGAATTGAATAAAAAATACATTATTTTACATCTAAAATTGGCTATTTACCTCCCAAACTAAAATTACCCAAATACATTTTTGTATTAAAAAAAATAATAAAAAAAATTACAATTAAAAAAAAAAAAACTACATAAATAGTTACCTAAGGGTCTGAACTTTTTAAATATACATGTCAAGAGAGTATCTTATTACATTTTTTTAAAATTATAAGCTTGTAAATAGTGATCGACGCAAATTGAAAAAATGCACCTTTATTTCTAAATAAAATATCGGCGCCATAAATTGTGATAGGGACGTAATTTAAATGGTGTAATAAGCGGGACAAATGGGCACATAAAATACATGGGTTTTAATTACTGTAGCATGTATTAATTTTAAACTATAATGGCTAAAAACTGAGAAATAATGTTTTTTTTCCATTTCTATCTTAATCTTCCTGTTAAAATGTATTTACAGTAAAGTGGCTCTTAGCAAAATGTACTACCTAAAGAAAGCTTAATTAGTGGCGGAAAAAACGAGATATAGATCAATTAATTTTGATAAGTAGCGATAAAGTTATTAGCGAATGAATGGGAGGTGAACATTGCTTGGATGCATAAGATTTTCGAAGCTGTAGGCTGAAGTGGTTAAAGACAGAAGAGTTAACTTTGCCTGAGGCAAATTGTTTAGTGAATACTACATGCCTCATCACCATGGTTGATAACACTAGAAACAGCTCAGAAATGTTATTAAAGACAAGAGATAATCTTAGTGAATTGAGGCCATGATTGATTTATTGAATTACCAAGTTCTTCACAAAGGCTCTGCAATTCCTCATCATAAAGAGACTCTTTCACATCGGTGATGTTCACTCTTCCTCTGTTCCTGGTGTGATAAATAATCCCGAATGTGCACTGGGAGATGTCGTCTCTGAGCTGCTGGTAGCCATTGTTTGTGATGTAAAAATTCCGAACATCTACGACACAGTCCTGGAAATCCTCCTTCAGCACTCTAATCAGCCAGGAATAGTCTTGCTCCCCCGATCTGGAGAAAATCCCAACCATGTGTCTTCTGCCCATTGGATTCTGGAGAGTCAGAAATGGGAAACAAAATAATGATTCATTCTTTAAAGTAATACTGGAAATTCAGGTGAAGGACATTTTTTTTGACATTCTGTTGTTGTGTTTTTTAATTTATCTCTAGCCAGGGGACATAACAATCACCCCTGCAGCCCCCATGACTACAGGGGTGCCCCGGGGCGTACAGGGGACCGGGCCCACCCATGCAAGTTGATCACAGGTGGGCCCAGCAGAAATAGCCAAGCCCAATGGAGTCAGCATTACTGCGCAGGTGAAAGGCGTTTGTGCCTGTGCTGTAGAGCGGACCTTAGTGGGCTCGGCTAATTCTGACGGAGCCCGAGCAGAAAGCCACTAGAGCATATGCAAGGTTCACCTACAAGCGCCAACAAGGGGATTTTCAGGGGAGACTGCTGGATCCCCTCTCCTGAGGAGAATTGGGGAAGCCTCTTTAGGATCCAGAGGCTTCTCCCTCCCAAGGTCAGTACCCCCTACAGGCACTTGTTTTTTGCTTCAGGTACACTTTATCGTGCACATTTAACACTAATACACTGCATGCAGTGCAGGACCGTACCACGATCCCTATAATGCAACGTACCCGCTGCACTGTGAACATTCTATGTCAGTACACTATAGAATAAAATTGCACTCGGCACTCAGAAAGTATCTTCAGAGGGAGGGGGGAGGTCAAACAGCACCTGTATAAGTTTTGTGGTTTGCACTCCAATGGAACACCTGTATGTAGAGATGAGCGTAATGGCGTAATTACGATTTCGCGAAATTTCGTGTAATTACGTTTATGGCCGTAAGTACATAATCGTAATGAAGAAGGATTTCGCGAAATTTCGCGAAAGCGTAATTTTCGCTTAATTTTCGCATTGCAACAGGTATTACGAAATTAATGCGTATGGCCATGCTCCCGAAGCAGAAAAGTTGACGCATGGATCAATGTTAGGTAGCCGCCGACTTTAAGGGTTAATAGCAAAGCCCCCTTAAATGCTAAGAGCCTCAAATTTGGAGAATATATTAAGGAGATCAGAAGGAATAAGAGGAAAAAATTTTTTTTCAAAAAGACCTTATAGTTTTTGAGAAAATCGATTTTTAAGTTTCAAGGGCGAAAATGTCTTTTAAATGCGGAAAATGTCAGTTTTTTTTGCACAGGTAACAATAGTGTATTATTTTCATAGATTCCCCCAAGTGGGAAGAGTTTTACTTACTTCGTTCTGAGTGTGGGAAATATTTAAAAAAAACGACGTGGGGTCCCCCCTCCCAGACCTCTTTAACCCCTTGTCCCCCATGCAGGCTGGGATAGCCAGAATGCGGAGCACCGGCCGCGTGGGGCTCCGCACCCTGACTATACCAGCCCGCATGGTCCATGGATTGGGGGGTCTCGGAAGGGGAGGGGCAGCCAAGCTTTCCCCTCCCCCTCCGAGCCCTTGTCCAATCCAAGGACAAGGGGCTCTTCTCCACCTCCGATGGGCGGTGGAGGTGGAGGCCGCGATTTCCTGGGGGGGAGGGTTCATGGTGGAATCTGGGAGTCCCCTTTAAAAAGGGGTCCCCCAGATGCCCACCCCCCCTTCCAGGAGAAATGAGTATAGAGGTACTTGTACCCCTTACCCATTTCCTTTAAGAGTTAAAAGTAAATAAACACACAAACACTTAGAAAAAGTATTTTAATTGAACAAAAAACATAACCACGAAAAAAGTCCTTTAATATTCTTAATTAAACATTAATACTTACCTGTCCCTTTAAATAAATGATCCCACGCAATATCCTCGGAAATGTTCTATCAGTTACAATGTAACAAAGTTATTACAATGTAACAACTTTGTTACATTGTAACTACGCCGCACCCGACGTCACTCGCTGCCGCCGCATACGCGTCTGCGCTGCACGGACCCGACAGAGCTCTGAGCTATATAGCTCAGAGCTCTGAGAAGCATCTTTGTATTTTGGCTCCAAGGAGCCCCATTGGTCCTTAGCAGACCAATGGGGTTCCTTCAAATCAGAAGGAACCCCATTGGTCTGCTAAGGACCAATGGGGCTCCTTGGAGCCCAAATACAAAGATGCTTTAGAGAGCTCTGAGCTATAGCTCAGAGCTCTGTCGGGTCCGTGCAGGACGCTAAGTCCCCGCAGCTCCCGCTGCCCTCCCCGCCTCTCCCACATGTCACCCACATGTCACCCACATGTGGGTGACATGTGGGTGACAGATGTGGGCGGGGTGGACAGCGGGGGCCAGCGGGGACTTAGCGTCCTGCACGGACGCGTATGCGGCGGCTGAGCGGCGAGTGGCATCGGGTGCGGCGTAGTTACAATGTAACAAAGTTGTTACATTGTAATAACTTTGTTACATTGTAACTGATAGAACATTTCCGAGGATATTGCGTGGGATCATTTATTTAAAGGGACAGGTAAGTATTAATGGTTAATTAAGAATATTAAAGGACTTTTTTCGTGGTTATGTTTTTTGTTCAATTAAAATACTTTTTCTAAGTGTTTGTGTGTTTATTTACTTTTAACTCTTAAAGGAAATGGGTAAGGGGTACAAGTACCTCTATACTCATTTCTCCTGGGAGGGGGGGTGGGCATCTGGGGGACCCCTTTTTAAAGGGGACTCCCAGATTCCACCATGAACCCTCCCTCCCAGGAAATCGCGGCCTCCACCTCCACCGCCCATCGGAGGTGGAGAAGAGCCCCTTGTCCTTGGATTGGACAAGGGCTCGGAGGGGGAGGGGAAAGCTTGGCTGCCCCTCCCCTTCCGAGACCCCCCAATCCATGGACCATGCGGGCTGGTATAGTCAGGGTGCGGAGCCCCACGGGGCCGGTGCTCCGCATTCTGGCTATCCCAGCCTGCATGGAGGACAAGGGGTTAAAGAGGTCTGGGAGGGGGACCCCACGTCGTTTTTTTTTTATATTTTCAACACTCAGAACGAAGTAAGTAAAACTCTTCCCACTTGGGGGAATCTATGAAAATAATACACTATTGTTACCTGTGCAAAAAAAACTGACATTTTCCGCATTTAAAAGACATTTTCGCCCTTGAAACTTAAAAATCAATTTTCTCAAAAACTATAAGGTCTTTTTGAAAAAAAAATTTTCCTCTTATTCCCACTGATCCCCTTAATATACCCTGGGAATTTGGTGTTCCTAAACTTTAAGCAGGCTTTGCTATTAACCATTAAAGTCGGCGGGTTTTTTTAAATGTTTACATTTTTCCTTTGAAACTTTAACATCGATTTTCTCAAAAACTATAAGGTCTTTTTGAAAAAAAATGTTTTCCTCTTTTTACTCCTGATCTCCTTAATATATTCTCCAAATTTGAGGCTCTTAGCATTTAAGGGGGCTTTGCTATTAACCCTTAAAGTCGGCGGCTTTTTTATATTATACGGAGCGTTACGGTTTAACGCGAAATTACGGTAGCGTTTAATGCGAAATTACGGCATGAACGAAACGCGAAATTACGTGTTGAAAATTACGCTTACGGTATTTTCAATTACGATTTTAATGGCAATTACGCTACTGTAATTTCGCATCGTAATCGCAAATTTCGCATGCGTAATTTTAGTAATGCGAAATTACGAAAATTTCAGCTCAACTCTACCTGTATGGAGGCTTTATTGGGCAAGCCAAATGACGTGCAGCCGGAAACACATAGGCAGAAAACACTCGGCAAAATCTCTGTACATTGAGGTAGACCGGACACTGTCACGTATATGCTTTATTGCCTCTGTAGCCATACACATAGATTGTCTTCATGTCAATGATACAATGCATCTGCCATACAAAAAATCAATCAAACCTGATGGATCTGGTGCTGGGGTGCTGGGGATGGTGGTGACCATGGGAGAAAGGTGGACGGCACAACAGCCGTTTCACGCCTGACTGGCGCTTGCTCACGTGCGTGTCCTGTACAACGGCGGCCGGTGATCCATTTTTATATGGCAGATGTATTGTATCGTTGACATGAAGACAATCTATGTGTATGGCTACAGAGGCAATAAAGCATATACGTGACATTGACCGGTCTACCTCAATGTACAGAGACTGTGAACATTACATAGGTGGTGCATTGCTGTGAGCCGCATTACAAAGCGGCCGTTACACCGCACCACAATGCACCACTGTGAATGTGGCCTTATAGTGGAGCCTAAGAAATATTGCCATTAAAATACAATTGAAGTGAGATGAATACAAAGGCTGACATATGTATTTCCTTTTACACAATACCTGTTGCCTGGCAGCCCTGCTGATCTCTTTGGCTACAGTGCAGTAACATTGGAATCATACACCTGCAGCAAATCTGGTCTAGCCATCAGTACACCTAATCTGCATGCTTGTTCAGGGGCTAAATGGCTAAAAGTATTAAAGACAATTGATCAGCAGGATTGCCAGGCAACTGGTATTGTTTTACATATGTCAGCCTCCATATGTCTCACTTTAGGTTTCCTTTAGACAGGAAAATTACATTTGCTGATGCCTGATGCAGTCCATGATTCAAGATAGCTAGCAGTCTTATTAAAGTGGTCTAAAACTCTGACATAACATTCAATAAAAATGTGTTTTCCTGCTTTTATTACTTATACAGTTATCATATTTGCTTTTGTGCACAATTAATATTTTCTGTCTACAAATTCCAAGATTCCAAAGCGTAGTTTATCTTACCATGAAAGCTGCCATTGGATTTTATTCCAGCTGCTTTTTACTATATATTAAGGCCTCATTTACAGTAGGACGTTGCGTTTCAGTGTGACATTAAGGTCGCACAACGCGGCTCTAACGCAACGCATATAGACTTTAACTTGGGCATTATTATGCGTTCTTTAACACTGCGTTAAGTGTTATGACGTACACGTGGTGCAACCTTATTGGCGCTCTTTACATGTGATGTTAATGTTCCACATTAAATACTAACAAAAATAAACAAATTAGGATTCACGTTATAACAGTGATTATGTCGGATACTGCAAATAAACAAAAATCCCCCCAAAAATATATAAAAAAAAAACAACAGCATGTGCAATAACAAAATAAACACAATAAACACAAAACATGTGTATTTACGATGGAACGAAAACGGCGCATAAGCATGTGCAACACAAATAAGGCAGCAGATTCATTGCTAATGAGCATGAAACAGCATGCAGAGCACGTTCTAATCACGCTACACGTTACACACAAAGCAACGTGTGCACTGTGAATGTCGCACAGACTTAGTATTGCTGTGCGGTAGTCTGTGTTGAAACATTTTCTAACATGCGACTTTAACGTCGCATTGTGAAAGATGCTTAAATCTTCTAGTGAGCTGTTCTGAACTGTGCGTGTGTGCTTGAAGCGGAGAGAGCGTTCAGAGAGTTCGTTTTCAGTTGTTACACTGTGTTTACACACAATGGGCTTGATCCACAAAGCCGTGCTAACTCATAGCACGGTCGCGCTGGAATTTTGCGAGGGTTATAACGTGCAGAACTTTTTTACACGCAATCGTGAATTTTCGTGCACTAACATGAATTTTTGCATGCAAACACTTTTTTGTGCGTGAACATTCACGATTAAGTGCGAAAAATGTTACGTGCATTGTAATGCGCGCAAAATGCTAGCGTGACCGTGCTAGGACTTAGCACGGCTTTGTGAAGCCCTATGTAACAACTTTGGAATGTAAACAAAGATGCTGTTATCTCCAGTCTGGATGCAGATTTGAAGCTGAATAGCCTTTCCATAGCAGGACAAAGTGCTAAGTTCAACCATTTTGTTGATTTTCTGTTAAAAAAAAATGTCTGGAATAGTAGCCTTAATGCTGTAAGGTACCTTTTAGAGCAAAGTAGAAATGCTGACTTTCAGACCACTTTAAAGGCCGGTTCAGATGGACAGAAGCCTGTGTCTGTCCTCGTCTTTTTCTGCTGGGATCCACTGCATGGTCTCATTGCATTTACCATCAATTGCCGTCAAAGCAGTGGCACAGCAATAGGGGTTGCATAGGTTGCAACCACATTGGGGTCCTTGAGCCTTGGGCCCCGAGGGTACCTCACTCAACCACAGCATTAGCTCTTTATTGGTTCTGTGCTGGGTAATAATAAGTTCTATAGATGCTTTGAATGGTAGTAATCATTAAAACGCTGTCCTACATCCCCTTCTTGCACCTCTGACACTATGGTTTTCCTTGGAAGGTATTGGAGCGCCGTATCAGTTATGTATAGAGTGCTTGGGGGACCCCAATGTAAAACTTGCACTGGGGCTCTCAGCTCCTTAGCTACGCCACTGTGTCGAAGCATGTAGCTTCTAGCCTGGGTTCTGTCCATGGTTCTGTATCCCTCAAGGTGCAACAACAAACTGATTGGAAACGATGCTAAACATTTTTTCTGCTTAGTACCAGAAAAGTATTTGGCAATTGGCATTATAAAAATGAGACGCCAGCAGCCAGCCGTGTGAACCAGCCCGAAAGGAAACCGGAAGTACCATTGTTACTCTCTTACCTGTGGCATGTCAGCAGGTTCATAACCTGTAGGAGAAAAATACATGCAGTGTTAATCCACTTGGAAGAAACATTTGATATAAGTTAATGTAGTCAGGGAAGAAGTATATTGAGTTGGCACATATAAGGGCAGCAAACATGGTAAGAAAATACAAGGCAATGGAGTAGAAGTGGAAACATGTAAGATGTGTACCTTAGAAGGGCAATATAGGTTTTTAGGAAGGGGGGGAAGGAAGTGGTGGAGAGTAAAGCCCTAATTACAGTACCATACATACCTAGTTGTTTTTGGTCACAATGAGTCACCTGGGTACTCTGTACTACTCAGTTCACACTGTCTGATGCCACCTGAATATCACTGTCAGAACTGCTACTACTGGCCCTTCTACCTGACTGTGGCTCTCAGGTTGTATCAACATCATCATCATCATAATTTCCTTCATCACTATTATTTCTGCCAATCTCATCATAAGCAACCAGTGCTAAAGAATCCTCCCGTACTTCCCCAACTCCCATTAAGTTCTACTGTGTTCTATTTTTGAGAGATAAATCTTCTGTCTCATTAAAAAAGCTTGGGGGACTCTGTGGGAGGTAAAGGCACAATTGGTATAGTGACAGTTGGACAGGTGGTAGACCTTTGCACCACCTCCTTAATAGTACCTACAGAGGAGCATGCTGGCATTGAGTCCTGGAAGACCCATTCCAAAGTAATGTTAGCACCATGTAACTCTGCATGGCATGGCCATGCTACCTCTGTCAAATACATGCTTTAAGATATAGATCGCTAAACTCTTTGTGTTGTGGGCTGCCTTGAAGTTGTTGCTGGGCTACACTGGTGAGTGCTGTGAAACTGCAAACCCTCCCAGACCTGCCAGCTCGAGCAGAACCACATTTCACTTTGAGTCTCCCTTTCATTTTTATTTATTTTTTTACAGCTGTCTCACACAAATGACTGTCACTCAGGTTCACTGGGAGGGAGAAGGCGCCCAAAAAAATAACCATGGATGTAATAATATAAAATGGCTTACCTCTAAGAAGAAGGGGTAAAGCCAATATAAGAAATACATTTTAACAATCAGACACAAAAATGATAACGCGTTTCGCAGAGCACAGTCTGCTTCCTCAGATCAAATAAAGCAGCATCTGGGTAGCCAAGGTGCAGAGCTTTTTTAGGCACTCCAAGCTCTGCATTTTGGCTACCCAGACATTGTTTTATTTTATCTCCGCGAAACGCCTTATCGTCTTCTGTGTCGGATTATTAAAATGTATTTCCTATATTGGCGTTGCCCCTTCCTCTTAGAGGTAAGCCATTTTATATTTACTACATCCATGGTTATTTTTTGGGGTGCCTTCTCCCTCCCAGTGATATTGTTTACAGCCCACTAGTTATTAGAGATTGCTGTCAATTGTTTTGAGTACCCAACAATCGTTTATTCTGGAGAGCGACCCATTTTATATTTACTACATCCATGGTTATTTTTTGGGGTGCCTTCTCCCTCCCAGTGATATTGTTTACAGCCCACTAGTTATTAGAGATTGCTGTCAATTGTTTTGAGTATCCAACAATCGTTTATTCTGGAGAGCGACCCATACCTTTTAAGACAAAGAACCCGAGTGGGGACAGGATTTCCTCACTGCTTTTTATACTGGCATTAATATACTTCACCATAAGGGGCTTCTGGTCTCTCTCTGTAGCACACAGCTGCCCATATGCAGTTAACTTTTTCACTTGCATTGTTTCCTAGGAGATCATTTTTGATCTTCTCTTTAAAGAGACTCCGTAACAAAAATTGCATCCTGTTTTTTATCATCCTACAAGTTCCAAAAGCTATTCTAATATGTTCTGGCTTACTGCAGCACGTTCTACTATCACCATCTCTGTAATAAATCAACTAATCTCTCTTTTGTCAGACTTGTCAGCCTGTGTCTGGAAGGCTGCCAAGTTCTTCAGTGTTGTGGTTCTGCTATGAACTCTCCTTCCAGGCCCCTCTATGCACACTGCCTGTGTGTTATTTAGGATTAGAGCAGCTTCTTTCTTCTCCCTTATCTTTCACAAGCTGGATAAATCGTCCTCTGAGCTGGCTGGGCTTTCACATACTGAAGAATTACAGACAAGGGCAAAGCTGTTTGCAGGAAGAAACGAGCAGCCTGAAACTTCAGTGCATGAGAACAGGGGGAAAGAAACACACAAATGATCTCTTGAGATTCAAAAGGAAGGCTGTATACAGCCTGCTTGTGTATGGATGTATTTTCTATGTGTGGACATACTGTACATCAACCTACTTCCTGTTTTGGTGGCCATTTTGTTTGTTTATAAACAAACTTTTTAAAACTGTTTTTAACCACTTTTAATGCGGCGAGGAGCGGCGAAATTGTGACAGAGGGTAATAGGAGATGTCCCCTAACGCACTGGTATGTTTACTTTTGTGCGATTTTAACAATACTGATTCTCTTTAAAACAACTTTCAGCACTTTGCAATTGAAAAGGTAACAAAAAGAAGTTGAGAAAGTACTATCAAATGTATTTTGTGTAAAATTGACAAAGGAGAAAACTCAGGGGGAATAAAGGTTTACACATGGCACCAGAGATTGCTCAGGTGGGTTTGGTTTTCAGGGATAACAAAGAGATGATTTCCATATTCAGCAGTGATGCATTGTGGTAGACATCATATGCTTACTTCAACCTGAATAATTATAAAATACCTTTTCTTTTAATAAGGGAAAATTCTGTTTTGCGTGTTTACCATTAGTGAGTCAGTTAGTCTACAATCACTCGCCTTTTGAGTAAAGTATATATGCTATGTTTACATATTCTGTGTGAATATTATACAATAAATTAAATTCTGTTATCAACTGCTTGCTTTTACCTTTTATTTATGTTAAGCACTATGACTAGTGCTAAAACGCTGAATCCCCATGGCAGAACAAGGGATTTATACCCACCAAATCCCCAGGGCTAAAATCGGTGGAGCGCTTCCTCATAGAGGCAGAGCTTTGGGCTGTAGCTCTGCCTCTACGTGCATCAATCCCCGCTGATCGCCACCTCTCCCCGCCCCTCTCAATCTTCCTTCACTGAGAGGGGTGGGAGAGAGGCGGAGATCCGTGGGGATCGAGCAAGAAAGTTGTGGATTTTTCCCTGTGATTAGGGGGGTATAAACTCCTCGTTTTGCCAAGGGGGTGTGACGTTTTGGCTCCAACCATAGTGCTTAACATAAATAAAATGTAAAAGCAAGGATTTTAACTTGCTTCAGAGTCTCTTTAAAGGGAACCTGAAGTGAGTAAAAATATTTAAAATAAACACATGACATAGCTGCAAATGAATATAACATACTTACCTTACTGTCAGTTCCTCTCAGAAGCTCATCATTTTCTTCTTACAGTAATACCGTCCAGTTCTGACAAAATTTTGTCAGAACTGAAATATACCAGTTGCTGTCAGTTATATATCAGCAGCTGTCAGTTACAACTGAATGTGAAACGTAATGTACATGTTTTCCAATGGCTCAAGTGGGTGATATTACAGTTAAACAGTGTTCTGACCAGATAGCTCTTATGGGGTAATGGCCATTTTTTAAAATGGAGGACGGAGAATTCTATTGATCACAGTGGACAAATGGGACACAGGAGAGGAGAAAGAGTTTGAGTAGTAGACTATACGGGAGGTAAGTATGACCTGTGTATGGTAATTTTGACTTTTTATTTTCAGTTAAGGTTCTCTTTAAGCAATGCAGCTGAGCCTACACAGTGTGTAGCCTGTGTAGCCTGAAGCTGAACTAGTAAAATAATTGCTAGAATACTTACAGCTAAACAGTTATAAATAATGTGCACAATAATACAATGTAACAAAACAATATACCCTGATCAAGCTTTTCTTGAAGAGGATGCAGCTTGGGCCCTATCTCTCTAGCCCTTTCCTTCCTAACAGTATAAAATCGAAAGACAGAATAAGAAACCCCTCCACTCCTCCCCTTTACCAAGGAATGTGGTTTAATGTCTTAGGATTGGTTGCTGTGCTAGGAGTGCATTGAGGGCAGAAGTTGCACGCTGAGCAGAGGGAGTTCCCTATGTTTCCTATCCAATCTTTTCCCACCTGACCTCCTCCTGGGTCACCTTCCTCATTTTCCTGTAAGCGAGCCACATAGCAAACCTGACTGATGATCTCACAAGAAGATGGGACCAATTCTCTGCAAGACCAAACTTGTAAATTTCACTCACTTATTCCTATTCCTCACAGTGAGAGTGATTAAAATGTGGACTATCCTATCACAGGAAGTCCAATTCTATACTTACATTTAATTACAATACCAACGTTCATATAGCATTTTTCTCTTGTTGGACTAAAATCATATGACAGCAGCAACAGTGTTAGGGAGTCTTGCCCAAGGACTCCTTATTGAATGGATACTGTCCCCAGCAAGGATTTGAACCCTGGTCGCCTATGTTACATAGTTACATAGTTATTTGGGTTGAAAAAAGACATATGTCCATCGAGTTAAACCATGTTGATGGCAAAGCCCCTAACCAGTACACTATACAAGGTTTGGATTCTTAGCTTACTTTGAAGGCCAACCACGCAGCCATAACTGCTAGGTGTGGGAAGATAACACCGGGATCCAGCCGTGAGTTTCTGCATTTGTGGCTTTTCTTTCCTCTGGGTTGAAGTACAGTGAAGCTCACAAGGCTGACCAAATGTGATGGACACAATTATGTAAATATGCTTAAGCAGTAAAAGGGTATTACCTCTGTTGTCAGGAACTGGAGATGGAGAAGGTTGTGGCCGATTGAAAAGTGGATGGCCTTGTGGGTCGGGGTAGGTAATGTTCTGTGCTCTTAGTCCACGGGGTTCAACTAGAAAAATCACATATTTTAATCAGCAAAATCAAAGCCATATTAAACCATTTTTTATAAAAGATAAATGAAGATAAGGGTATAAATATAATAGAATTATGTAACAAATAGTCTTAAATATAGAAAATGAAAGCGAGCACAAATACAATTATAAACATTAAACGTGTGTCACCAACAACTTAAAGAGAAACTCCGACCAAGAATTGAACTTTATCCCAATCAGTAGCTGATACCCCCTTTTACATGAGAAATCTATTCCTTTTCACAAACAGACCATCAGGGGGCGCTGTATGGCTGATATCGTGGTGAAACCCCTTACACAAGAGGCTCTAAATACCGAGGTACTTCTGGCAGTTTCCTGTCTGTAAACCCTGTTACATTGTGGGAAATAGCTGTTTACAGCTGTCTTCAACTGCCAAAACAGCAAGCAGCAGCTACATCACTTGCAAGCAGTAAAAATGTCACCATGTAATAAATGTCAGAATATAAATCAGGGATTTAAAATATCTTACAATGGCAAACACTGACTAAATCATTTATATATAATTATTGTAAAAATAAAGCACTTTTTTTATTACATTATTTTCACTGGAGTTCCTCTTTAAACATAAAGAATACTCACCTTATTATTTACATGTGTTTACAGAAATAGTACAAGATCCCTCAGCACACCATAGGCAGGTAAAAAAACACACTAATATTTTGCCACATCTAAGAAGACAGATACAGCAGCTGACATCTTTTAGACACAATAGTCCACGTGCAATTACTGTAACTTTTCACCTGAGTTTTCACCTAGGGGATAATTTTTAGCTTCATTATAGTTAAATTTTCAGTAGCAAAAAGCAAGTGAAAAGCTACTATTAAAAAAATTATTTTCTCTTGCTTGCTGGTGGTTTAAAATGCATTTTATTGACAAGGCGTGAAAACATCACTTGGAGTAGGTAGTAGTGTAGTGGCACCCTCTATGGTTGTTCACTTGGATGTGCCTGGCTAGTAGTCCAGCAGCCCTCTGGAGCAATCAGCAGGAAAGTAAGGAAGCAGCCGGCACCATCAGTAGTAAGATTTCTGCTCTTTTATTGCATGAAAAATTCCAGCAGATATAGCAACGTTTCAAGGTTACACACCTCTTTGTCAAGCTTGCTGGATGTCAAGTTATGCACTGACTAATCACAGACAACTTTATATAGCACACATGGTCAACAGCATCCAATAGAATTTGAATCTAGTTTCCTCAATCATCACAGTCCTAAGTTAGTGGACCTGATGGGGAACTTCAACATAGCTGTCCTGATAGGCCGCAGCATTATGGAACCACCCACCTGTTCAATCCCTGACTGCCCGGCCTGTCACTGTCTCCCTGGGTCCGCCGGAATTCACAGTGGGTTAACACCCTCTGCGCATAGCGTATCAGGCGGGTCCCCCATGTGTATACACGCAGTGCGCGGAGTTGGAACTCCGTCCCAGCGTGACTCGGCGGACTTGATGGAGACGTCAGCGGCTGTCAGCCGCCGGCGTCACCAGATGGATACAGGGAGAGCGGCGCCGCCGACCAATCAGAGTCCTCCCATATGTACACAGCGTGGCTGTCGCCTGGCAACCGTATTTTACATGCTGCCAGGGCGGCGCCACCATAACATATAAACATAACAATGTATCAGCAGGCATTCCACCCCACCGCCATCGTAAAGTCACAGGCTGCAATCTATGTGTAAAAGCGACAGCACAGCAGAAGAGCATCGCAGGGGGGGAAGAAAGAAAAAGAGTATATAACCAGGAAATAGGAAAAAAAGGAAAAAAACTAGGAAAGAGAGGATGGGGGATAGCTTGTGTTAGTGCACACAAGAGACAGAGAGCAAGCTAGACATGATAAAAGTATATCGTAAGGCTGTCCAACAGGACAGTATAAGTCAACCCAATCCCAATGAAACCAGTTGCCAACATGTAACAATAGTCCCACGAGCATGGTAAGGCTGGGCACAATGGAGCACTGGAATCAAAAAAATCACAAAAATGGTAATAAATCAAGTTCCCTATTGAGTCCTCTTGGCTCCATTGTGTCCAGCCTTTTGATCCAATAAGCCTCCCTCCAAAGTAATCTCTTAATACGATCACCCCCCCCTCCTCAAAGGTTCAATCCTTTCAATGACCATAAATCTAAGCTGGCTGACATGGTGGCCCATCTGTGCAAAGTGATATGCCACCGCCTGATCAGTAAGCTTCTCTCTAATTGCATGTTTATGAGATGATAAACGTTTTTTAAGTTTTTGCGTGGTCTGACCAATATATAGTAGGCCACATGGGCATTTTAAAGCATACACTACATAATCTGAATCACATGTGTGCCATCCCCTAATTATAGTTTTAGTGCCCTGGTGAGGGTGGGACAGTGATGGGCCCTTAATAACTGAACTACAGTGTACGCAATTAAGACAGGGATAAGTCCCTCTCCTTTGAGTTTGTACCGTATGGTTGTCAGTGTTTACTTCTGCGTGCACCAGGCGATCTCTTAATGTAGGTGGTCTTTTATAGGATATAAGGGGGGGATTCCTAAAGTGCTCAATCTCAGGGAAGCTATCAGATAACAAATGCCAATGACGCTTGATGATTTTAGATATGGCCAAACTATGTGTATTGAATCTGGTAACAAAAGGGATGCGGTTGTGGATCTGTTGCCTATTTCTCTGTCCCGTACTGTGTGCATCCACTCTAGCACGTGCCCTTTGCAGGATCTCAGTGGGATACCCCCTGTTCTCAAATCTGTGTTGCATCTCATCAAGACTAGTTCCACGCACAGCCTCATCCTCAACAATCAATTGGACCCTCTGAAACTGACTGACCGGCACCGACCTCCTAGTAGCCCACGGGTGGAAACTCCCATAATGGAGAAGGGAGTTCACATCCGTGGGCTTAACATAGAGGTCGGTACCCAATCCATCACCACTCCGATAAACCAGTGTGTCTAGAAAGCTCACCCGTTCAGGTGAAGAGAGTGTATGGTAAGTCGTATATGAGGGCATCTGCCCATCAGCTCAGCAATAAAGGCCTCCAGGGTCGAGTGTGGCCCCGCCCACACGCAAAAAATATCATCTATATATCTGTGCCATTGTTTGGCATATTGTTGAAATAGTACATTGGTGTACACGAACATCTCCTCGTATACACCCATAAAAATGTTAGCGTAGGACGGGGCCACATTCGACCCCATAGCTGTGCCCCTGATCTGTAAGAAAAAATCATCATCAAATTGAAAGTAATTGCATTGCAAGACAATCCTTAGTAAATCACATATAAATTTGATCTGTGCATCCGAAAAGTCTGATGCTGTTTCCAGCATAAAGTGTACTGCCTCTACACCCCCATCATGTGGGATGGAGGTGTAGAGGCTTTCCACATCCAAGGTAACCAGTAAGCATGGATCATGCAAAGGTTCCATATTGCGAATAATGTTCAAGAACATTTGGGTATCTCGCAGATAGGACTTGAGCCCCACTACATATGGTCTTAATATATGGTCCAAATATTTTGCTAGTGGAGAAAAAACTGACTCCACCCCTGCCACTATAGGGCGGCCCGGGGGGTTGTCTAACCGTTTGTGTATCTTGGGGCAGATGTATAATACGGGTGTGATGGGATGTTCTTGTGTAAGAAATCTTGCCAATTTCTCATCGATCACCTTGGCCTGTACGGCCACAGATATTATTCCACTGATACGATCTTGAATATTGGCCAATGGATCTCTATCCAACTTCTGATAGGTAGATGTGTCGGAGAGTTGTCTCAAGACCTCCGTCCTATACATACTTGTGTCCATCACGACAATTGCCCCGCCCTTGTCTGCTGGCTTAATTGTTATAGATGAATTATTAGAGAGTTCTCTTAGAGCTTGTTGTTGTTCCTTGGTGATGTTTCTGCGAGTAGTGAGGCCCAAGAATCTGGGGTTCCTGAGGACTGAATCAACCTCATTTTGTACTTTCCTCATAAATAGATCTATGATCTGGCATGATGGCGGCTGAAAATGACTTTTCAGTCTAAGGTTGGTGTCCTGTAGTTGTAATGTCTCAGAGTCTTCCTCACTTGTTGGTGCTAGATCAAATGTTCTTGGTATTGAGAAAAAATATTTAAGTTTTACTGAACGAAAAAATCTTTGTAGTTCCAAATCTACTTCAAGGGGATCAGGAGCATTAGTAGGTGCATATGATAGTCCAAGATTGAGAGCAGAGGTCTGCACGGGGGACAACTGGCATGACGAGATGTTCACTACAATCATGGTCTCCGATATGGCTGATGACGTCTTGGCCGTAATCTGCCTCTTATTCCCTCATCTCTTACGTCCACCCCTGCGTTTCCTCCTGCATTTGATGCTAAATCCGAGGATAGCTCTTGTGATGAACTTGTGACATTACCAGAAGAGTCTGGCTGACTCCCCACTGGACGTTCTCCTGGTCGATCACCTGGTCTACCCCCTTGTCTCGGTCTACGTGGGGGATATGGTCTTGGTCCCGGTCTTTGCCAGTTATACACAAAGCCAGTTTTATAATCCACTTCATCTCTCTGGATTAGTCAGTGCATAACTTGACATCCAGCAAGCTTGACAAAGAGGTGTGTAACCTTGAAACGTTGCTATATCTGCTGGAATTTTTCATGCAATAAAAGAGCAGAAATCTTACTACTGATGGTGCCGGCTGCTTCCTTACTTTAAAACATCACTTGGAGAAAACACAGGAGAAATAGGCCCGTATGGAATCCACTTTTCCTCTTGGGCTTTCTCCTAGGTGATATTTTCAAACCTTGTCATAAAATGCCTTTTAAACCACCAGCAAGCAAGAGAGAATAATTTTGATAGTAGCTTTTCACCAACTAGTGGGTACCTTTTCGATTACAACGTGCTGAAAAATTATTTTAAATATAAGATGAAAAATATGATCTTCAAGGTGAAAACTTAAAGGAAATGTCCGAGCTGGAAAAAAAAATGACATCTGCTTCCTCCAGCCTATGGATGCCAACATGTGCCTCACCACTGCTCTGTTCCCAGTTGGTGGCCCGTGGTCTTCTCCATTCATGATGACGACCTTGCCAGGTCGGGATCTTCCGCGCCTGCATGAGAGCCTCTGTCAATCAAGGTCGCCATTGTGAACGGAGGAGATACCAGGACACCGGTGGTGTGTGGCGGAGGACATGTTTGCTGCCAAGGGCTGGAGGAAGCCCCGGGTAAGTAGATGTCATTTTTTTTCCTGCTTAGACATTCAAAACATCAAACGATCAATTAATAGCAGAAAGAAAATTTATAAAGTGGTGGACAAAGGCTTGAATAAGGACAACAGCTTTTTATATAGGTATGAGGCTGATGATATTGAATGCCAAAACTCTTTCTCAGCCTACATAGCTAAACTTGTGAACTCAGAATTTTACGATGCCTTTGTGAAAGTCCAACTCCCAGGTCTGTAAGCATTGTGTAAACAAGGATTCTTATCTCACCTAACAGTCTCCCACCCCATTTAGATGTTCTGTTTCACGAGACGGGACTCTGTAACAAAATTTTCATCCTTATTTCTTCTACCCTATAAGTTCCTATACCTGTTCTAATGTGGTCGGTCTTACTGCAGCCTTTCCTAGTTGCACAGTGGCTGTATTATCTCTGTTATATAATCTAATCTTCTTTCCTCTGACGGCTTGGTCGGGCTCAGGCACTCAGGCTGGAATGTGCTGCTTTGCTGTGATAGAGTAGAAGCTCCTCTCAGTCTATCACATGCCATGTCTTTTGTTTGTAAACACTGCCTAAAACTGGCAATTACAAGCCAGGATTGCAGCAGGGAGTGGCAGAAACAGCACAGAGGGGCCCAGGAGAACATAACGAATAGAATGGTATACTTTTTATTGTAAGAATTTTAGAGTACAGATTCTCTTTAACCAGTTTGTCCTCCTTGACGTATAAAAACGTCAAGGAGGACATGCGCGCTCCCGCGGCCATTCGCGCGCGTGCACGCGCGCTCCCGGCTGCGGATTCGTCAGCCCAGGAATCAATGAATCGGGCTATAGTGCCCGATCACTGATTCCTCTCCCCCGCAGAAAAAGCGACAGCTTCTCTCGGAAGATTCGCTTTTTCTGACTCCTATGTCCCTCTAAGCGTACATTGTACGCTTAGAGTGACATTATGTAAACAAACTCATCTTGTGGCCAAAAAGTAAAACTACATCTAAAAGTTAAAAAAAATTAAATGCACATATATTTCCCCAAATAAAACACTATTTAGATCCCACCCTCCCAAAAATACCCACATAAAATGTTTAATAAAAAAAACAAAAAACATTACAATAAAAAAAAACATAAATATTTACCTAAGGGTCTAAACTTTTTAAATATCTATGTAAAGATGAAATATTTCAATATTTTTTTTTTTATAAGCTTGTAAATAGTGATGGATGCAAAACGGAAAAAATGCTCTTTTATTTCCAAATAAAATATTGTTGCCATACATTGTGATAGGGACATAATTTAAACGGTGAAATAACCGGGACAAATGGGCAAATATAATACGTGGGTTTTAATAATGGAGGCAAGTATTTTAAAACTATAATGGCCGAAAACTGAGAAACAATGATTTTTTTTTCTGTTTTTTTCTTATTCTTACTGTTAAAATGCATTTACAGTAAGGTATCTCTTAGCAAAATGTACCACCCAAAGAAAGCCTAATTGGTGGCAGAAAAAACAAGATATAGATCTGTTCATTGTGATAAGTAGTGATAAAGTTATAGGCTAATGAATGGGAGGTGAACATTGCTCGGATGCATAAAGTGAAAACGACTGAGGGCTTAAGTGGTTAAGGCATCCTAATGACATGTATTTATGCTTTAAAAAAAATCTATGTGGCGACCGTTTCCCGACCGTTCGCCGGCGAACATCTCTGAATCCCTGGGGGGTTTACTACTTCCGGCTCGCTCTGACCCGGAGTAGTACGCCTGCGCTGCCCGGCGGAGCGCATCCTAGATCGCGCTCCTGTTGCCGGGCACTTTCTGTGCATGTGCGTGACATCATGAACGACGTCACGCTCATGCGCAGAGAGTGCCCGGCAACAGGAGCGCGATCTAGGACGCGCTCCGCCGGGCAGCGCAGGCGTACTACTATGGGTCAGAGCGACCCGGAAGTAGTAAACCCCCCAGAGATGTTCGCCCGGCGAACCGTTCGCCACGTCTCTAATCCCCATTTGATATTGCATGGATAAAGCTGTCTGTACCATCAGCCTGCAAGCAAACAGGATTGATGAAGGCTACAAAGCCGAAAGTTTTAATTCTTATTCTTTTTAGTTAGCCAATAAATGGTATCATCCTGATTTAAAACGTCTTGCTATTACTGATGGCTAACACGGTACAATACCCTACTGCCACTTTTTAGACCTATCTCTGTATTTTTGTCTTTTTAGTACACGTCAGTGCATCTTCTGTTCACATTTATGCCACTTGTTCACCATTTTATGATGTTTTATGACATCACTTTTTAATCTTCAATGCATTTAAGTGTTTGTTTCTCCCTTTTTATGGTGGATATAAAAGATATCTCTACTTATCAATACTAGTTTTCCCAAACAAAATACCTGTCCTCTCTTATAAATGAAGTATTAAAAGGTGCCACTAAGTTTCAAAATTGAACAAAAAACATGCACACATCACAACTCTAATCTTTGTCCATATACTTTATAGTTGTAGAAAATGAAAAGAAAAATGTTGCCATCTACCATACTTGTTAATTTAATTGTATGTTTACCTTGATAATAGTTTCCAGCTCCAGCATTGATATTGTTATTCATGCCCTGTGGATACTCGGGTGTACTCATGCCCTGTGGATACTCGGGTGTACTCATGCCCTGGGGATACTCGGGTTTATTCATGCCCTGTGGATACTCGGGTTTCTTTCTTAAAAGGAAGATCTCTCTTACATATTTTCCAATGTTAGGTTGGCTCATTTTTATTTGTGCCTTCTGCTCTTCACTGGAGTCTTCCATGTCTATGATAAGTACAACCAGGACCTTCTTCTTCCCTATAAAAAGGAACACAATGAGCCCAAGGCATGGCATAACCATGAAAACTGACGTTCAGTGTTCCAACACTCACCCAACAGTGAGAACGTTTTTTCTTTATCGGCAGCTGAAAAACCAAATTTCCACTTTTGTTCATCGCAGATGTAGATGTAGAACGTACACATAGAAAGCATCCTGTCTAAGTTATTTCCCTTTGTTGAAGTGCTGATAAATAGGATTTCTTTCATGTTTTCGCTGACTCGCTTCAGCTCTGACAGTACTCCTGCAATCTCCGACTCCAGCTGGGAGGTGACAATCCCGACTGTATAGCCTGGCTGGTTATTGGGGTGTCATTATTCACGAGACATAGAAAATACAAGCAGAAAACAGAATACACCATGGCTACATCAAGAAGTTAAAAATATAATGGCTGTATTTTCCTACATATGCATTAAAACTTATCTAGAAAAATAATGTGTTTTTACATCTTCTATGTAATGCTAGGAAGGGCTGTTCAACTCCCAAAGCCCTTCATTATTTATGTACGGGGGCTCATACATCCCAAATCGATCCAATTCAGGAATTTCACAGATTCTGCGGGTTATGAGTTTGTATTGAAATATCTTGAAATTGTAATTTATTACAAATATATTTTGCACTCACCATAAATAAGATTCATTATGGCTTGTGCAGATTTGTGAAAATATGTTTGTAATAGGTTACAATTAATTAAGGTTATTGCAAATTTGCAATACAAAAAAAAATGTTCACAATAAATTACAATTTTGCTTAGAATTTTCATTTTCACACCCCTCAAGAATATGCAGTAGAAATGTTTTGCTATTTATGTAAATATATATATATATATATATATATATATATATATATATATATATATATATATGTTTGTGCATTATATGAAAATAATTTTGCTTAACTATCAGAATTATCTCATCAGAATTTTGTTTTTGTTTTTTTGTATAGGTTTTCCTACAAACCATAATGCCTAGTAAAACCAGCAGGTGGAGCAGGGGAACCAAACCACTTATTTGCAATAAGTGTGCTACTACACTTTAATGTATCCTTTAACACACCTCTCTCCAAATAACTACACATGTTTCATCAAACTTACTATTTGCTCTTTAACCACTTCAGCCTACAGGGTTGAGATTTTTTTTACATCCGAGCAACTTTCACCTCCCATTCATTTGCCAATAACTTTATCACTACTCATCACAATGAATTGATCTATATCTTGTTTTTTCTGCCACCAATTAGGCTTTCTGTGGGTGGTACATTTTGCTAAGAGCCACTTTACTGTAAATGCATTTTAACAGGAAGAATAAGAAAAAAAAACGGAAAAAATAATTATTTCTCAGTTTTCAGCCATTATAGTTTTAAAATAATACATGCCTCCATAATTAAAACTCATGTATTGTATTTGCCCATATGTCCCGGGTATTACACCGTTAAAATTATGTCCCTATCACAATGTATGGTGACAATATTTTATTTGGAAATAAAAGTGCATTTTTTCAATTTGCGTCCATCACTATTTGGAAGCCCATAATTTAATAAATCATATTGATATACTCCTTTGACATACATATTTAAAAAGTTCAGACCCTTAGGTAACTATTTATGTTTTTTTTTTTTTATTGTAATTTTTTTTTTTTTATTAAAACTTGTATGTGGGTATTTTTTGGTGTGGGAGGTAAACAGAGGATTTTTAATGTTTAAAAATGTATGTATTTAATACAAAGTGTGTTTTTGGTGTAGTTTGCTATTTGGCCACAAGATGGCCACAGTCAAAAAGTCCTGGGAGCGATCAATCTCGCTCCCAGGAAGAAGAAAAAAGACCAGAGCTCAGAAAAGCTGCAGCGTCTGAAGAGACGCTGTCGGCTTTTCTCCGGGGGGGGGGTCCGATCAGTGAAAGGGATTTATAATCCCTTTCAGTGATCGATGGGCTAACGGCCAGCAGCGCACGAGGGGCCCGCGGGAGCGCGCGCGACCCACGGGAGTGCGCGCAGCCTACCTGGACGAAAATTTTCGTCCAGGTAGGGTGAAGTGGTTAAAGTAGATGTTAAACTCTAGCTATCAATAATATTTTGGTGCTAGCTAGAAATCCACCTTACAAGCTAAATAAAACGTTTGTTGAAACATTTATTAAGGGAACTTCAAGGATTTATAAACATAGGATGGAGAATTTGGATTTTCTTTAAAGGAGCTTTGTTACAAAAATCTTAAAATTTAAAATACATGTAAACATACATAAATAAAAAGTATGTTTCTTTCAGAGTCAAATGAGCCATACATTACTTTTCTCCTATGTTGCAGTCACTTACAGTAGGTAGTAGAAATCTGACATTACTGACAGGTTTTGGACTAGCACATCTTCTCATGGGGGGTTCTCAGGGTTTTCTTTATTTTTAAAAACACTTAGTGAATGGCAGTTGCTCTGTCCAACTGCCAAAAAAGTTTGCAGCGAGCAGGGAGGATGGCCAGCATCTTTGTATAATTTTTTTTCAGGGAATGTCTTTATAAAGAATAAAGGCCATGCTGAGAATCCCCCATAAAGAGATGGACTAACCCAAAACCCATCGGTAATGTCAGATTTCTACTACCTACTGTATGTGACAGCAACATAGGAGAAAAGTAATGTATGGCTCATTTTACTCTGGGAGAAATGTACTTCTTATTTGTATGTGTTTTCAGTTTTAAGATTTTTGCAATTAAAGAATACCTTTTTGTATTAAAGAATACCTTAAAGAGACACTGAAGCGAAAAAAAAAATGATGATATTATGATTTGTATGTGTAGTACAGCTAAGAAATAAAACATTAAGATCAGATACATCAGTCTAATTGATTCCAGTACAGGAAGAGTTGAGAAACTCCAGTTGTTATCTCTATGCAAAAAAGCTATTAAGCTCTCCGACTAAGTTAGTCGTGGAGAGGGCTGTTATCTGACTTTTATTATCTGAACTGTAATTGAACTGTTTACTTTTCCTCTGCCAGAGGAGAGGTCATTACTTCATAGACTGCTCTGAAAGACTCATTTTGAATGCTGAGGGTTGTGTAATCTGCACATATTATAGAATGATGCAATGTTAGAAAAAAACACTATATACCTGAAAATAAAATTATGAGAATATTTTCTTTGCTGCTAATCTTCTAGTAATTATTCATAGTACACAACCAATTCATTATATCATATTTTTTTTTCGCTTCAGTGTCTCTTTAAGTGAGGAAAAGTGCACCTATGCGGTTCTTAGCCTGGGAGGGGAAAGCCTCTGAATCCTAAAGGAGCTTCACTTGCCCTCCTTCACAAGTCTGCTCCTGAGCTGAGCCTGAGACCCCCAAAAAATGGCCTGGGCAGCAGCACAGATCTGATCAGGCTTGGCAATTTCTGCCAGAGCCCAATGAGAATGGTACTGGTGCATATGTGTAGGGAGGCCACTCTTTCGAGCTCCCAGCACTGGAGCAGCTTTACAGGGGGAAGGAGGAAGCCTTTTAAGGATCCAAACTCATCTCTCTCCCGAGATAAGTACCTTTTTCTCTTCTTTTATGAAAGTCATAGGTTTACTTGCATTGCCATTTGCCAAGAAAAAAACTGGAGTGCCGGATCTTTTCACCTGAGAGCATTGTTCTCCTCCTTACTCCTCCTACTAGAAGTTGCCCCACCTGTTTGCTACAGTCATCAATCCTCCCCTCTCCATGGCAATAGAATTCTTCACTAGCTTTTGTATCTGGACGGCACTCGACCCTAAACTTTAGACCAAGGAATCAAGTCCCCTTTCCTGCTGGTGACAGTAACTGTGTGTGTATGTTACAATCAGTTGATCTCACTAATATTATAAATGTGAAAGTTTGGATGTTTGTTACTCGATCACGCAACAATGACTGAACGGGTTTGAATGAAATTTGGCACACACATCGCACATTACTTGGAATAACATATAGGATATTTTTTATCCCCACAACCAAAGTGGGGTGAGACAAATACACATTTCCCTGGGAAAATGCAAACAGCAGCCATTCTTACACTGTTAATTTATCAAACTTTGTACAGTTGGCCAATGGGTGACTGGGATTAATATTCAGAAAAGTGGGTGGGGCCTACAAAAGCCTATCAAAATTCACCTATTGATTTTCAAGGGAAATATTTAATTACTACCATTCTTACACTGTTGATGGCACAAGCCTCAAACCTGCTACAGCTGGTCATTGGGTGACTGGGGTTCAAATTCAGAAAAGGGTGTGGAGCCACAAACAACCAATCAGATTTGTTTCATTTCTATGCAAATGTTTGATGCCAAAGACTGCAAAGCTCACAAACTTGGTCATTGAGTAATTGTGTGTTAAGGTTAGAAAAAGTAGGTGCAGCCAACACCAGCCAAATACATACCCAGGCAATGCCGGGCCATCCGCTAGTGTTATAATAAATTTAGACTCAAGCTGTGTACAAAAGTCACCCACAAGAATCTGGACACAATTCCTCAGGTGCTGTACGGTCACGTCCCTAGCTTAGAGGCTCGTGATATGTCTGTTGCTGCAGAGAGGAGACAGAGAGATGACGTGTGGCTGATGATGGTTAAGAACAGTCATTTGGGTATTGTGGTTGCTTACGATCTGTATCTGGCATACCAAAGCGGTCTGGGGCACCTCTACACATACAATATTCACAGCTAAGATGGTCCTTCACAGTCACCTAATGCTGGGAATACACGGTACGTTTCTGTACGCCGCTGATGGCTCGATTGATAATATCCGACGCGTCCGATACCCCGCCGGATCGATTCCGCGCTCGATACCACGGGCAGAAGAATAGAATAAAATGAAAAGAAGATAAGAAGTGCCCGCGGGGACGAGCGGGAATCGATCCGGGCGCCCGCGGGGACGAGCGGGGATGCGCCAGAATCTATCGTGCGGCTCGATACACGGTACAGAATCGTACCATGTATTCCCAGCATTAGCCAAGTGTCATGTATGGAGTGTATCTAGCCTAGTTCTAAACAGCAGATTGGTGCTAATCTCCACAGCAAATAACATAGTAATAAATGGCATTTCTGATAAGATGATAACTTATCTGGTGAAGGGTAAGGTCACACACATTGCCACATTAAAGTAAAGGCTCATACACATGTACCAACAATCTGTCCAACTATCTTCCAAGCTTGGTCTGTAGGAAGATAGTTGGGGGTCTGTACGGCTTGCAAACAACCAGATGACCAACTGATAACAGGTTGTTTGCCAGATTCAATCGAAGGATCAATCTGACCAACTATCAGGCAAGTGGGAATGTGTGTGCAAGTCTTTTGATAAACTTTGTTGTTTTTGAATGCAGACATCTTGTGCAGTTTGTTATTTAGCTTACATCAAAAGGTAAAGAGGCACACAGAATATATAAAACACTTTAAAATCAATAAATTGAAAAAAAAAATGTTTTGAGGTGGCTTACCTCATAGACGACAAAATCACTTTGGATAAGGAAGTTTTCATAAATTATTAAGCACAAGCAACACGTTTCGTGGGATTTTGCCCACTTCCTCAGGCCAAATAAAAGTGCCAATGTAGTCTATATGCCACACTCATAATGCCCACGAAACGTGTTTCCTGTGCTTAAAGCGAATATAACCCTGCATTTCAACTTTGCTCTAAAATATTATTTACAGCATATTATATGCAAAAAGCATTTTTTTTTTTTACTAGACCAGCATTGGAAGGGTTAAACACGGAGGTTTAAATGTCCTGGAGAGATATGCAGAAGTTCAGATAGATACATTCTATTTAGTTACATGTATCTATTGATAAACAGTTACACACTCTTTGGCTGTCGTCCAAGCTCCTTCTCAGTGAGAGAGATGAGTCACATTCAACACTTAGATACATTATGTAAACAAAATGTATCTATTTCAGCTTCGGATGGGTCTGCAGAAATCTAAAGGAACTTTAAAGCCCTGTGTAACCCTTCCAATGCTGGTCTAGTAAAAAAAAAATGCTGGTTGCATATAATATACTGTAAATAATGTTTTAGAGCAAAGTTGAAATGCAGGGTTATATTCCGCTTTAATAGTTTATTAAAACTTCCTTATCCAAAGTGATTTTGTCGTCTATGAGGTAAGCCACCTCAAAAAAAATGTCTCATTTTATTGATTTTAAAGTGTTTTATATATTCTGGGTGCCTCTTTACCTTTTGCTGTACCCCATTCTCCCCACCTAACAAGGAGGGTGGCCTTTGCGCACCTGTTCAAGGTGCGCAGGTTCTTTTACTAAGAGAGCGACCGGGTCCAGGATTGCTGGCAGACCTGAGTAGAGTCAGGTTCAAACACACTTCACTTGCCTGAAGTGGTCGGTTGCCCCTTGTGCAACCCACCTTTGTGAGTACCCTTTTTAGAAGTATTTTTTAAATACTCATTACTCGTGACATACTGCACCATTTGGGGTCCCATTTGTCTGTTTTTTTCTCCTTCCAGTATTGTACATGTTGTTTAGCTTGGGCACATAGTATTTAAGTGAGTTGGTTGTTTAGCTGGTTGGCGTGTGTGTACCTACTTGTCAGGTTAACAATTTGCTGTGTGATTGGTCATGTTGTACGGTTGGTTGTGCATTACGGTAAGTTGGATGTGTGTAGGAGCCTTAAGTTCTCCTGGAACTCTCCTCTATTGCTGGTTATCCTGTTCAGACCTGTGTTGGGTTTGTTTTCCCACTGGTTTGGACATTCATTAAGGAGAGAGAATCAAGGAAGCTCCCCAATAGCATCCAGTCTAAAATAAGAATAGACTGCCTAATAAAAAGCTGAGGTGTACACAGTATAAACACAATGAACAGACCCCAGCACGATATACTATTAGTAAAGAACAAAACACACAAAACAAGCATTTTTGAGACTTTCGAAGTCTCAAGCTTACCCCAGGTTTGCCTTTCTTTCGATCTGCAAAAGAGCAGAAAAATATCATCACACAAGGATATTTGTATAAGACAGACATAGATAAGAAAGTGGCATAAACAGAAAGGAGCAGGATGAGGTATGCTGAGTGCATTGCAACCTGCTGAGCCAGAATAGTGTGTGGCCTACAACCTACATTGTTCTGCATCAGCTGGTTCCTGTGCACACCACAGCCACCTAACCTGGAGACCTTAGAAGTAACCTGATATGCTTGTGTTGCTGATAAGACAGAGATGAGATCTTGCCAACCTATTCTCCATAAGTGTGAAACCAACAAACAGGGAGAGGTGCAGCTGTCAGACTCACACATTCACACCTTTGTTCAGCCTTTTAAAAGGGGAGGAGGCACAAAGTACTACTTGCAAATTTCTACATTGCAAACTCTTAAGGTTTATTTTCACTGTCTGTTTCAGAATCAGACACAGTCTCCATGTTGTTGCAAAGCTACAACCGAACTGATAAAGCAGTACTGTACAGTGTACACAGCTACAGGGATTTGCTTATGTGCTACGAAAAACTGCAGCATGCTGTTCAGAATGTGTACGTCGCTGTGTGCAGGGTGAGCGGAATGATGGCTCATCCTGCTGCCGTTCAAATACCGGGCGGTGTTACATACTAATCCCACCTGAGTTGTAGCAACTTGGAGGGAGGAGTAATTTGGGGTCCGGCGATTGGTGGGACCTTTGCACGGGGTGCGCATTATAGCACCACTGCTATAGTGTTGCCTTCAGCTCAGGCGCTCCACACCTGCTGCCGAAGCAACCGCCTCATCAAGAATTGACCAGCGTACAATTCAAACGTTATTGTCAGAAAAGGCAGTGTTTACCCATCCAGCTTATGGCGCTCATACATAGTTACTTTCTTTCTTTCTTTTTTTATTTTATTAGATCATTTCATTTGACTATTCCATTAGCTCAAATATAAAGATTTTTCCAACATGTCCGATTGGATATTTATTGAAAAAAATGGAATAATCATTCATTTTTCTTGATCGAAAAATGATTTTTTTAAATCATTTTCATTAGTTTCGGTTTGGTCAAATAAATGGAAAACTTAAACATTTTTATTGTATTGTGCATGTATGGGCACCATTAGATGAATACATCACTTTTCTTTATCACTAAGGATAAGCCCTTATACTACATGAAAATTGTAAAATTGGGCAATAACTGGCCAAACAAAATTGGATATATGTGCACTTTCTAAAGCTTGATACACACTTTCAGTTATGATAATCACTGACCAACTGTAGGGCTTACCTGCACAATCTACTCATAGAATTCATATAATCTGTTGACACTCTTACTTAGTGGTGCCCATCACGAGCTCATGATCACGAGTTGTGATTCGTGACTAAAAACCTATCAACTTTAATGGTTAAAAGCAAAACCCCCTTACCTGCTAGAAACACCACATTTGTCAGAAATGTTAAATAACTTATGAGGTGAAATGTGTGTGAGATGTCACGCGGCTGGAAGAGGCACTAAATGTGTGCATCGGCACTCTCGTCTATGCGGACTGTGCAGCTGCGTCTAACCTGGAGGCCATCTTATGTGGGGAAAGCCAGCCCGACCCGTGGTGTGCGGTCGGGATGTGACCTGGGCTGAATAAAGATACAGAAACTGTGGGGAATGGAAGGGGGAGCATGGATGATGTCCTCCATAGAAACAGAATACACACAAGTATTGATCTTAATTTCGGTATTTCACCTCATAAGTCCTTTAACCCTCCGGCGATCTGCGATCAGGAAATCCCGTTCAAAGAATGGCGACGGGCGGGATGACATCACCGACGTTGTGACGTCATTGGGAGTCCCGATCCACCCCTCAGCGCTGCCTGGCGCTGGTAGGCCAGGCTGCGCAAGGGGTCTGAGGAAGGGGGGGGGCACGGCGTGGCGGGTATCGGCAAATCGGCGTGCAGCGGCGGCGATCGGTATGCACACGCAGCTAGCAAAGTGCTAGCTGCGTGTAGCAAAAAAAAAAATGCAAATCGGCCCTGCAGGGCCTGAGAAATCCTCCTGCGCGGCTTACCCTGAACTATGTTTGGGGTTACCGCCAGGAAGGTTAAGATGAACAGTGGGAACAAGAGGGAAAAAAATCACAAAGACCTTATAGTTTTTGAGAAAAAACAATTTTAAAGTTTCTAAGGAAAAAAAGTAGCCAGGTACTGTACATACACATGTCTATCTCTGGCAAATTTGGTGCTTCTTGCATGTAAGGGGGCTTTGCTATTGACCGTTAAAGGCGGCGGGTTTTTAATCACAAATCACGACTCATGATTACATGCAGTTATTCAGCTCAAAACCCGCACTCGAGTCGGAGATCTTTTTCTATAGGTGATCGTGATCACGAGTCAATTTGTAAGTGGGCGGAGTTGAATTTGTGATCACTCAAATTCGTGATTGGGGGTATCCGAGCATCATTGCTCATACTACGTAGAGGTGGTAAAACTAGTGGTCAGTGTTTGGCCAATCATAACTGAAAGTGTGTGCCAGGCTTCAGTCTGTGTCAAGTAAGGCAAATGGTGTAAGTCCAAAAATCACAGATAGAAGTTAACAAACTTAATTAATTATATATGAATCTAAGGTTGGAGTTCTGCCTTAATGACATTATCAATGGAAATAATGGATTACCTTTATTGTAGGCTTGTTCAAATATTTGACACATTTGATTACATCTAGCCAATGCTTCTGGATCCATGTCAGCAGGAGAAAGTCTGTTGAATCGATGATCCAATTACTGTATTTTTTCTGCAAACATCAAAAAAGCATCTGTTGTATTTGGTCTCCTTCTACATGACAAAAGCTAAACACACAGTTTTTTCAGTTCTTTCCAAAAAAGGGGCAGACTTATCAAGATTAAATGACAACTGAAGCAGAGGGGGAGCAACCAATCAGTTTTCAGCAGTAAAGGAAACAGGAGTTCTGATTGGTTGCTTTATTGCTTAATGTAACTGCTTTATTTTTGCCTCAGCTTTAGGGCTCAAACCCAGTAGAAGCCTTTTCTATGTGCTAGTGATTTGAAAAAACGTTTCTAATGCAATGCTATGGGGGATTTATATAAACTTACATCGCTGAAGTGGGATCACACCCATAGCATTACATTAGAAAAAGCTTTTCAAATCACAAAGCGCTTAGGGCCTGAGCCCACTGACGCAGCTGTGTCCGCTTTTCAGTTACACATCAATGTTAGCAATGCTGAAAAGCGGACAGAAGCGGATACAACTCAGGACCTTAGAAAAGCGCTGCTAGTGGATCCCAGGCCTTATACAGGTCATGTGTTTATCAACAGGTGCATGTGTGTACAGTGCAAGTGTGTCTGTGCAGCTATAGTTCTCACCGGCCACATGCCCTCATGTAGGACCAATTCCATCTGTCCCTCTTTATTGGGTGTTTTTTATTATTTTATTTTTTTATTTTCTTTTATTTATTTATTTTTTGTGTAAATATACTGTATTTATTTCTCTGCTAAAATATGTTTGCTTCCAAATGCAGGGCCGGTTCTCTCATGAAGGAAGGTGAAACATTTGCATCAGGCACAGAGATTACAGGGGCAGCATGTTTGTGTTTGTACTGTAGGAGGAGAAGCGAGAGGAGAGCCAGGCGAAGAGGTCTTCATTGGGGAAAAGCAGCTTATTGTGCTGTGTGAGGAGTCTGACAGATATGGCTAGTGCACACCAGAGTGGTTCTGAAGCATTTTTTTAGAACCCCTTTGCTAATGAAAGTGAATGGGCTGGTGCACACCAGAGCGGTTCGTTTTTTCCACAAACGCAAACTCGGAGGCTACAGCATTTGTTAGATTTCTGAGGCATTTCTGCCTCAATGTAAAGTATAGGAAAGTGGAAAACATCTCTGAAAAACGCTAGATCAAAGCTGTTTTCCAGGCGTTTTTGTTACAGAAGCTGTTTAATAACAGCTTTACTGTAACAATATTTATAATCAGATACACAAAAACGCTCCAAAAAACGCTAGGCATGCTTAGAAAACATTATTTTTATTTTGTATTTATATAGCGCCGACATCTTCTGCAGCGCTGTACAGAGTATATATTGTCTTGTCACTAACTGTCCCTCAGAGGAGCTCACAATCTAGTCCCTACCATAGTCATATGTATACTGTATATTGTGTAGTGTATGTATAGTAGTCTAGGGACAATTTAGGGGGGGAAGCAAATTAACCTATCTGTATGTTTTTAGGATGTGAGAGCAAACCAGAGTGCCCGGAGGAAACCCACGCAGACACATGGAGAACATACAAACTCTTTCCAGATGTTGACCTGGATGGGATTTGAACTGGGGACCCAACGATGCAAGGCAAAAGCACTAACCACTACGCCACCGTGCTGCCCACAGTGCCTAGAATCACTCTTAAATCTGCTTCAAAAACCCCTAGCGTTTTGCAGATCTGCTAGAGGTTTTTGGTGTGCACTGGGCCTGAGTGAGGAAGGGGAGGCAGGAGAGCAGCAGTGTTTCATTTGACTGGCACAGCAGAAGGGAGGTAGTGGCACTGCTGTCCTGATTGAGGAGGAATGGAGTTGCTGAGGGTGAGCAGTATGTTTGTCACAGACTCACTCACAGCCAGCCAGTATGCTGTTGTGCTAGGCTGCAGCATGTCATGTGAGGACATTAAATGAAGCAGAGTAAATTGTTGGGTGCTGTGTGATCATTCCAAATATGGGGCACATCCTCACAAGTTTGCCTCAGACAGCAAAAAGTCTAGAAACGGCCCAGTCCAAATGTTCCCATCCTGTAAATCAAAGTACTGCTTAGCTTCAAATGCAATCAGTGTGGATTGAGAATTGAAGATGTGTCTTTACACATGAATTCTTTATTATAGGTATGACTTGGGTATGGCAAGATAATATTTAAGATATGCAATACGTATGCACATGGATTTTCCACCACAGTTTCTGTTGAAACCAGGAAACATCTGATTCTCAAAAGAATTGTGTGCAGTGGAGTAGTAATAGGGGAGGCAGAGGTTGCACTTGCAACTGCACTGGGGCCAACTAGGCCAGAGGGGCCCACTAGGGGCCCTCCATCCACCTTATTACTAATTTTTTGGGGCTATGCTGATAATGAACACCTATATACATGCATTGAATAGTAGTAATTCTTAACAAGCTATTTTCTTACTCTGGTTACACCTCTGTGACACTGCAGCTGTCCTTGATAGGTTTTGGGGCTCCACATTAATAGAATGCTTAGGGCCCCATGTAGAACTTGCACTGGGGCCGCAAGCTCCTTAGTTACACCACTGAATGCATGTGCAGCATGCACTCCACAACCGCTAAGCCGACGCCCACAACTGTACCGCTCACAGTAAACCCCTGTCACCCTAAGCTGCCATCTACACAAAGCCACCGCCCACAACTGGGCCGCCCGCCCACACCAGGTCTGTGCATATTTACAACCTAGGTATTACTAGACCTTAGGCCTGTTACAATAACGGGCGCTAGGCCTCGGCCCCTCACAACCTCCCTTCCCTTTTTACCACCACCGCAAGTGTGCAAGTGTGCACACGGCCGCGATGCATAACCGTGCACACACCGCGTGCACACACGCCCGCACCCCTTGTCCTCCTGTAGTGTTTAATGTCCGTGTGCCACATATGCGCGCTGGCAAAAAAAAGCACAGACACAGGGACACAGGGGTTTTATTGTATAGGACTAGTAGACCTAAGCCTGTTTAAAAACGGCTCTAGGTCTCTCTCACAGCCGCTACCGCCACATGTTAGCGCGCACACCCGCCTGCCGTCCGCACCCCCTGGCCCCGTCCTCCTCTTGTCCCAACGGCTGCACATGTGCAGTAGCCAAAACACTTGGGACACAGGGACAGGAGGATGACGACGCAGGGACATTTAGGGTTTTATTACATAGGATGAGTTTGAAATAATACTGGTGAAAATCCTTGCAACATAAAAGACGACAGTTGTCAGTTGTTATGGTGATCTCCAAGCTTCTGAGTCCGTGAATACTTACAACTGTGGATTAGCATTATAGATATACTAGTAAAAGGACCACCTGTTACAAAACGGATGTTGCTTGCTTTGCAGTTGGAAAAAAGCTGTTATTTCCCACAATGCAATGAGGTTCACAGACAGCAAACTGTCAGGTCTGGAAGCAGGGACACACACACACAGAGACAGGATGCAGAGACACTTGCAAATTATTATATAGGACTAGCAGACCTAAGCCCGTTTAAAAATGGGCTCTAGGTCCGTGATTCCTTACCTCCACCGCCGCCTATTAGTGCACACGCGCACACATGCGCAGTAGCAAAAAGCACGGACCCAGCTACACAGAGACAACTGTCCCTGCTGTACGCAGTAACAGTTGCCTATTATTATATAGGATGGGAATTATCAACTGGTATTGTTGAGTCTAGATTGCTATGCAAATCTGAAGATCCAATCAGTTACCTCATCTGCCAGCATATGGGCACCCTTAGGCCTGGTACACACCATGCAATTCTCAAATCAGATCCTTCTTTCAATCGAGTAAATGGTTGAATTGAGCAACAAAAATATACAGAATATTGATTGCCATGCGGCCGATCCCAAGCTCACCATTAATCTCTTTCTCAATCGGAAACAGATAGGACAGGCTGGAGAATATCAATCAAAAAACTGGCTATTGTTCCATGTATACAGTAAGTCCAATTCTGGTAAAAAAAAATGTTCTCTTGATTCATTTTCAATTGATACTCAACTGGAAAAGATGATCAAAATGTTAAGAAAAAATGGCGTACTACACTAGCTTTCTTCTATATTCAATCAATGTGAGATCTGACTATTAATCAGATGTCTCGTTTGAGTATGATCCAAAGGGAAAATTGCATGGTGTATACCAGGCCTGAAGACAGTTGCATAAAAGTAGTGCCAAACGTTTTAAAGTGTACCCGAGGAGAACCTCAGGTACAACAAAAAAACTCACCAAAGAAGAAGGTAGCCTCTAGAACAGGGGTCAGGAACCTTTTTGGCTGAGAGAACCATAAACACCACATATTTTAAAGGAAACCAGAGACGAAGGATAGCTGAAAAATGGAAAAAAAGTTTATACATACCTGGGGCTTCCTCCAGCCCCATAAGCCTAGATCGCTCCCACGCCGTCATCCTCCGCTGCCTCTATTGCCGTTACCAGGTCCCGTCACTTCCGCCGGACAAGACCAGTTGTACGCATGCGCAGGGGCTCCCTCCGGCTTTGTACTCATGCGCCTGTGCAGTACTGAGGGAGCGCACTGCACTTGCGTCGACTGGCCGAAATTACGGGACCCGGTACCGGCGGACAGAGGAAGCGGAGGACGGCGGCATGGGATCGATCCAGGCCTATGGAGCTGGAGGAAGCCCCAGGTATGCAGGGGTGTCTCACCCACCAGGCAAGTATAGGCGGTTGCCTGGGGCGCCATGAGGTGGTGAGGCGCATTCCCCCGCAGCTACTACCTTGACCATGGGTTTTTTTATATTATATTACCTCCCGACTAAGTCCTTGGTGCTCGGCACGCTACCATGTGCTCAGCAGTGCCTCCACCTTCACTTCTCCCCAGCCAATAGAGCAATCAATACTGCTCTTCTCTGCCAGGCTCCTTCTTTAAAGCCGTGCCCCTTCTTCTCAGTAGCCACACAGGTAAAGTGTTTACCTCGTGTGGCCCAACCTTTAACTCCGCCCCCTGCCAGTCAAACCAGGAGCCAGCGGCCAGCCAGCTTATGCCCCCGACAGTCTGACCCCCCACCTGTGTCACTGGCTGCACACAGACACTGGAGCGAGACAGCCAGGGGGCAGATGCAGTCACAGAGAGAAGAATGTGATGTGTCTGTGTTGGAGCCCCGCCCCTGCACAAGACAGCAACACAGCCCGGGAGAAGGGACGTTTCTGCTCCAGAGTAGTGATGGGAATTCCGGCTCTTTTCAGAGAATCGGCTCTTCTGAATCGGCTCCCATTAAAGAGCCGGCTCTTACGGCTCTGAATCGGCTTTTCATTAAATATCACTAAACACCACTCAGAATCGGAGTAAAAGCCCCGCCCCTGTCTCCATGACAATTCCAGACTGCTTCTCTGACTGGGGCAATCCCTCCTGCTACTGCTCTGCTCCGCCCCATACACTCCTACAAGCTGCAAGAGGAGGACTACATCTCCCAACATGCCTCAGCGCCCTTTATTGCAGAGCAAAGCAGAGCTCTGTGGGGCGGCTGAGGCATCGGCTCTTTCAAAACTGAGAACCGGCTCTTGTTGTTCGCAGCAAAGAGCCGGCGCGAACGACCCATCACTACTCCAGAGATGATAAGCTGCATGCACAGGCAGAAGAGAAGGTATGCAGGCAGGCTGCTAAGAACACTTCCTGTCCTGTGTGCAGACTCCCAGTACTGTTATAACTGCTAGAATGTGCCCTGCTCTTTTGATACTAGAGTTTTCTTTGAAAGCTGGTTAGGCTGTAGGCTGGTAAAGCTGTAAACCTGTGCTTTAGTGCTGTGCTGTCTCTCCCTCTCCCCTCTCTGTTCCTCTGCCCCCTCTTCCATCTTATGCTGTCTCTACCCCTCTCTGTTCCTCTGCACTCTCTTCCATCTTATGCTGTCTCTCCCTCTCCCCTCTGTTTTTCTGCACCCTCTTCCATCTTATGCTGTCTATCCCTCCCCCTCTCTGATCCTCTACCCCCCTCTTACATCTTATGCTGCCTCTCCCTCTCTACTCTTTCCCTCTGCTCGGATTACGTGTATTTTCTGGTGAAACGCTTCCACATTACGATTATTTTCTGACAACGCTGCCCCATTACGATTATTTTCTGGTGAAACGCTGCTGCCCTATGATTAATTTCTGGTGAAATGCTGCTGCAATAAGTGTATTTTCTGGTGAAACACTGCCACATTACGATTATTTTCTGCTGAATTACGATTCTGAATTACGATAATTACTATTATTTTCTGATGAAACACTGACGCGTTATGATTATTTTCTGGTGAAACGATTCTGCATTATGATTATTTTCCTGGGGGGGAGGGGCTTGGGGGGGGCGCCACAGGTTTTCTCGCCTGGAGTGACAAAATGACTAGAGGCACCCCTGCAGGTATGTATAAATCTATTTCTTCTTCGTATCTGGTTCTCTTTAAAATGTAATACTGTGAGAGCCATACAATGTTTCAAACTAGCACAGCAGAGGGCTCACGTCCCTGTTGCCATAGAGATGTGTATACAGTTGATCCGCAGGGCAGTGGAAGTGTCAGACACGTCTTCAGCTTCTCTTGGGTATCAGTAACATCAGCAATTTCCCCGAAAGCCAGACAGGAGAAATACAGACTAACAGCTTGTAAAATTAGCTAGCTAACTTGGGGGTTGATTCACTTTGTAGGACGAGATCCCCACACTTTGGCCTAATAGGTTGACTGTCAAGTGACAGGCAGCCTATTGGGCCAATCAAAGTTACTGGACCTGACAGGGTGCAGAGTCGGACAATGGGAGCAGCTGTTAGTTTTGGGAATGCGCAAGTAAGTTAGTAGTGCATGCTACAGCAGTAGCGTGCCTACTTTGAAATTGTATTTGCGCTGCCACACTGAGCTGCGCTGCTTTAGCACTGTAGCTTTAGCTGAGTGAATCAACCCCTACTGATGTGAGCCAGATGTAGCCATCAAAAGAGCCACATCTGGCTCCCGAGCCATAGGTTCCCTACCCCTGACCTAGATCCTGTAGAAGCTTCCCATGCTGTCCTCCACTGCCAAGCGCAGACCCCCCCCAAAAAAAGAATAATTCAAAAAGCTCCTGTTGGATTCCATGCCGGTGACCATACCCTTCTTCAAGCACAAGTGTTGATGAACTGTGCCTGCATGAGCACGGCCGGGTGTGTCCAGAGTAGTTGTGCTATTGTATTACAATCTTTAGATTGTAAGCTCTCAAGGGCAGGGTTCTCACCCTTTTGTGTCTTGGAATGTTATTCATTTAATAGCTTGCACTCTGTTATACATTTTAGTCATTTATTAACCTCCCTGGCGGTAAGCCCGTGCTGAGCACGGGCTATGCCGCCGGGAGGCACCGCTCAGGCCCCGCTGGGCCGATTTGCATAATTTTTTTTTTGCTGCACGCAGCTAGCACTTTGCTAGCTGTGTGCAGTGCCCGATCGCCGCCGCTACCCGCCGATCCACCGCTATACGCGTCGCCGCAGCCCCCCCCCCCCAGACCCCGTGCGCTGCCTGGCCAATCAGTGCCAGGCAGCGCCGTGTTGTGGATCGGAGTCCCCTTTGACGTCACGACGTCGGTGACGTTATCCCGCCCCGTCGCCAAGAGATCCCGTTCTTTCGCCGGCAGCTATCATGTAGCGAGACCTCGTCTCGCTACATGAAATTTTATTTTTTTTTTTAAACGTATTTGCTGCCCCCTGGCGGATTTTGACAAACCGCCAGGAGGGTTAAATCTGTTATTGTAATCAGCAGTGCTGTATTGTGTACCAGTGTCTATATTTGATGTATATCATTGTCTGTATCATTATATTTCCCATTTGTTTTCTTACATTGTACAGCTCCACAGAATATGTTGGCACTTTATAAATAAATAATTATAATTGGATGAAGAGGAGCATGGTTTTGACATGTAGGAGGGCCCCGGGGGGTGGCAGAGGTCCAGAGGACAGTGTGGAAAGCCTGTGGAGGATCCAGAAGAGCTATTCTCACCCGGGCTCCACAGAACCCTGCGGTTCAGTGAGAACCCTCCAGGGGTTCCGTGTCAATTTGACACTTCAGCAGGACAACATAGTCCCGCTTCCTCATAGGTCTGCAGCAGCGGCAGTGGAAGGATTCCTTCATGATGCTGCGAGTGATGCGGCGGATGGATCTATAAAGCAGCCACATCACCTGAAGCCAGCTCTATAGTTCCGGCATGCGCAGGAGTTCTAACAGGATCCCAGTTTCAAGGAGGAAAGGACGTCAGATGGTAAGTATGTTTTTTTTTTCTTCCCTGCACTGCCACTGACACTAATGACTAAAGCAGCCACAGAAAGGGGGGACAGCAGCACACAAATGGACAAAGCAGCCACAAAAACAGGGGACATAGCAGCCACAGAAAGGGGGGACAGCAGCACACAAATGGACAAAGAAGCCACAGAAACTGGGGACAAAGCAGCCACAGAAAGGTGGGACAGCAGCACACAAACGGACAAAACCACAGAAAGGGGGGACAGCAGCACACAAACAGACAAAGCAGTCACAGAAAGGGGGGACAGCAGCACACAAACAGACAAAGCAGCCACAGAAAGGGGGGACAGCAGCACACAAACGGACAAAGCAGCCACAGAAAGGGGGGACACTAGCACACAAACGGACAAAGCAGCAACAGAAATTGGGGACCAAGCAGCCACAGAAAAGGGGGACAAAGCAGCACACAAACAAGGGGGACATTGCAGCCAAACAAACTGGGGGGACAAAGCAGCCACACAAATGGGGCCACACTTGTTAATAAGGGCACATGAGAGCCATAACTGCTAACAAGTGGGACAAAAGGGGCCATACCTGTTAAGGGGGACATAGTGGGCCACACTAAATAAAGAGGGTAAAGCAGAGCCGGATTAAGGCTAAATGGGGCCCTAAGCAAAGTAACTGATTTGGGCCCCCCCATCATGTCGTAATAGAATCAGAAGATGCAGCTGCACAGCAATATGTCGCACACACCGGGCAGCCGAGCTACTGGTTGCTATGGGCAACAGCCCGCTTTCCTCTGTGGGTGCACAATGCAGGGAATAGCAGCGGCAAAATGCAGAGTGAGAGATGAATGGCTGGGACATTTGCACTCAGGGGCTGGGGCACCCCTGTGAAGAGGGCGCCAGATATCACAGCAGCACTTTCCCCCTGCATCTCCAGCCTGGCAATAGCAGAATGCTCTGGACACCGCCAAACCGGAAGCCGTTCCCCAGACAGAATTACATAACCACTCCCACCACCGAACAACCAATTTCCTCCCAAACTAGACAGCCACCATGCAGCCTCCATCCCAGTGAATACGATAGTCCAGCAGAGAAGGAAGCCGCAGCGGGGGAGAATGACAGCACCAGATGACTCACATTCACCTATTGTGATCCAAGCAATAGAGGTCCTGTCATCCGGAGCCCATCTGTCTCCTCTAGAGTGCTGCCGCTCTGTTACTACTACTATTACTACTTCCTACTTCCTGTCTGATTTGAGAATCAGGAAGTTTCATAGCGAGCGGCTGCACTGTAGAAGAGACAGATGGGTTTCAGATGATGGGATCTCTATTGCTTGGATCATGGATAGGTGAGTGAGCGTTTGCCATCTGCTGCTATCATTCTTGCTGCAGCTGTGGTTCTCTGGGGGAAGGGAGGGTGGAGTGGGCAGCGGCAGAGCGCACAGTAGCAGGAGGGGGACCTAGGAGGAGAGCCTGGCTCTGAAGACAATCAGCAGCGCACAGCATCATTTGACAAGACAAGACAAATAACATTTATATCGCGCTTTTCTCCTGGTGGACTCAAAGCGCCAGAGCTGCAGCCACTAGGACGTGCCCTATAGGCAGTAGCAGTGTTAGAGAGATTTGCCTACGGTCTCCTACTGAATGAGTGCTGGCTTACTGAACAGGCAGAGCTGAGATTCGAACCCTGGTCTCCTGTGTCGGCGGCAGAGCCCTTAAAGGGACTCCAAGCAGTGCCTGTGGATATGCCTTTAAGCATACCCACAACTAATTCATTACATCCTCACACCTACCAGCATGATGTTTGTAATTATATCCCCCTGGGTTCCTTATATTTTATTGCATTGTGCTGAATCGAGCTGCCAACTTTGGAGAAAAGTCGTCCTGTGGCTGCGATTTCAATCGCGAAAATATCGAAAACTAAAAGGCATAGAGCAGCCGTTTAGATATCATTGGAAAGAGGAGAAAGAGAGCTTTAAAATGATATGCATCTTTCCATAGTTACTGCACTGCTCAGAGTCCCTTTAACCATTATACCATCCAGCCACCGCTGACAGGATGGCAAGGGCTGGTTTATGTGCTAATGGGGCCCCTTTGACTCTGAATGGGGCCCCAAGCGACTGCTTTTGTTGCCTGGTCGGTATACACACGCGTCAGGGGTTCCCAAGATTTGAAAATTTTCCGAAGGGTTCCTCAGGTCAAAAAAGGTTGAGAAAGGCTGATCCAGAAGCTTCCATCTCCTTAGGTAAGTATTTGATTTTTGATCGGAGGTTCATCTTGGGCTCTCTTTAAAATGACTTTAGGCCCGGTTCACACATAAATCTGCACATTTGTGCTCCGCTGCACTACTGGCCTGTCCTGTCAGTTATGCATCTGTTCTTACATCCATTATCTATCAGTTTTACCTGACTGGACCAGAAATGTGAACACAGCTATAGAAACATGTACAAAACTGATGCAAAACTGACACGACTGGACCTGACTGCAAATGTACAGATTTATGTGTGAAAACATCCATAGAAACACATACAGAACTGATGCCAAATGTCAAAAAACTGACAGGACAGGACTGGACTTCTTTTTATACGTGAACCAAGCCTAAAGGTGGCCACACACCATACCATTTTTTTTTAAATATCTGTTCAATTCAAGAATAGCAATCAATTTACTGATTGTAACAATTCAAAAATCTGACCAATGTACCACACACCTCTGTTTAATCCTTCTCCAATCATGAATAAAATAATTGAAAGCTCAGAAAAAAAAAACTTGATTGGAACTGTACATCAAGTAACTGACAATCCATCACACACCATACAATTCTTGATAAAGTTGGTCTGAAAGTTCCAACCTGTCCAATCTCTAAAAATCGAAAAAAAAAAGTAAATTCGATCGGATGTATCGATCAAAAACAAATAAAACCTCTCGATTTTTCGGTGCAACCAACTGAAATGATCAAATTGATGAAAAATTGGATCTTTCTTTTAATTGTATGGTCTGCGGCCACCTTAACCTTTTCGGGACCGGCCACCTACCCCCCCTTAAGGACCAGTCATTTTGCGCGGGAAGGGGGTGCGCGCGTTTGGGGGGGTCAGGCGGCCGGATCCCGTGTGTGGCTGGCTAGAGTGGTGTCCCCCATGGTGGCCTGTGCCTCCCCCTTCTGCCCGCAGCCTTCACTTACCTTCCAGGCTCCAGCGATGAGCCGCACGGGACCCTCTTCTCCGGCCGGCATCTCCGTTCTGTCTGACGAGCAGTTCCGGGTCGCGGCTTGATGACGTCATCAAGCCGGGACCTGGTGCTGACGTCAGATGAAGCGGAGATGCCGGCCAGAGCGGAGGGGGGCGCCGATCGTCGCTGGAACGGCAGGGAGGTGAGTGGATCCTCTTCTTTCCCCCCCTGCCGCCGCAGCTGTCAAACAGATCACTACGATCCGACGGCGATCGTAGTGATCGTGTGATCAGCAGCCATACGCGATGGCTGCTGATCACTCGGGGGAGATGTCGGCTGTCATATGACAGCTTAATCTCCCCCTCCGGGTGCGCACGAACGCGTCGGGAGCGGAAATTGCGGGCCGGCGTAGATCCTACGCCGCATCAGGCTAGAACAGCCACAAGTGCGGCGTAGGATCTCATTCACATGGTCCCGAAAAGGTTAAGGGTCCTTTTACACTACATCATTTGGTTGTAACTGAAAGGACAATTGATGTGCAGTCCAGTGTCCATGTTTCCCTATGGCCTCTTTCAAACTATACGCTGAAAAACTGAAGCTTTTTCACAATGCACTCCTATGGAGAAAAAAAAAATGCAACTCATACTAAAGGTGCGTACACACATGCGACTATAGTTGTTTGTAATGATTGTTCCCCGATCATTTCAAACGACGATCGTTTAAAAAAGAGTAGCCAACGACCATTAAGTCTAACGACGGACGAGCTAGATCGTTAAAATACGAATGATCTAGCTTGGCGGATTTTTGTCAACGACGATCGTTTGCAAAAGTAGTACATCGTTGGAAACGATCGTTCGTACTAGGCTTGACATGCGCATTTCACTATTTCTCCATGAAACGTTTCATTTTTATGCACAAGTGCAATAGTTGCTTTCCATGATGTAACATTCGTTCTAACGATCAGATCGTTACACACCTTTAAAAACTAACTTTACTTAGGTCGTTCTTTCGTCAATTAAAAGTTTGTCTGTCGTTCACAACGAACGATTGTTGTCGTATGTGTGTACGTAGCTTAAGCCATACCAACGCATTAAGTGTAAGAGGGCCCTTACAACCTATTCCAATCCAATCTGTACTGTTTTATTAAATATAGTGTTATTATTATGTAGTCTTGTCACTAACTGTCACTCGTAGATATACTGTATATGACAAAATTAAGGTATAATTACAGCCTTATTTCCCTGTCATTTAGATCACACCCACCCCACCCTGAAACACTGCATTCTAAACAGAGAATAGATTTAGTAAGCATTTATTGTTTGCAAAGACTTGAAAAAGTACTTCACATGTTTGTACGCATATGTGTGTGTTTGAGTGTGTGCCACACACTCAAATACACAAATATGCATAAAAACATGTGAAGTACTTTTCAAGTCTTTGCAAACAACTGTGTGCTTGTGTTTAAAGTGGGAGATGGGTGTGCATCTGTGTGTGCCTGCACATGTTTGCATGTGTGTGTTCATACAGCATGTATGAATGTGCATGCTTCTGTGTGTACACTACAGTGTGTGTGTTGTATGATTGCTATTTTTTGTATGAATTAAATCCATACCTCCCAACTTTATGAGATAAGAAAGAGGGACACTTAAGCCACACCCCTGATCACGCCCCCGTCACACCCCTAGTCACACATACCATAAAGATTTCATAAGAAAATTATGTTGCTTTATAATTTAAACCATACTGTTCCTTTCTATCCTGGTTCATTTCCTCCATAATAACATCAGAAAATAAGAAATAGATCAATTTAAAGTGCATCTAAGATGGGGGGAGATAAAAAAATTATAGATCTCATGTTTGTTCACATTGCTTTCCGATCGCGTTAGCATTCGAGTTGGGCGTTTGACACAATTTTTTTAGTGATTCCTGTCGCTTGGGTGGGCGGTACATTTTTTGTTTGTTTTCCAGAGCATTTTTTTTAATTCACTTCCTGACACAAGTCAGGAAGTGAACTTTTTGACTCGGAAAAGAATACAATGTGTTTATTCTTAAGAACGCAAACACAATCGCGGCACAAAGCTATTTTGTGAGTGTTTGCGTTTTCCCCATACCTTCCATTCAGGGCAAATCGACTTGAAATGGTACATGCAGCGCTTTTGTCAGCGGCAAGCAAACGGAGTGCCCCAATGAGAACTATCTCATTGGAAAGTATTGTGTAAGCGCTTTTAAAAATACCAAAAAACGCCTCTAGGACAGAAATAAAGTTTATAGTCAATAAATATATTTTTTTTTTCATTAGAAAAATACATATATTACACAGATCTGTACAGTCCTAAAAGAGGGACGCATGAGGAAGAAAGAGGACAGATGGATTAGGTTCCCAAAAAAGGACCGTACGTCCAAAAGAGGAAAAGAGTTGGAAGCTATGTTTTAATCAGCTGTTGCCGGATGAAAAGGTCCTACAGACAGTAGGTCTAAATTGTGTATTATTAGTTGAGGGGTCAGTCAGGTTCTCATGGGGATATATCTAGATAAGGCCAGTGGCCATTCGGATGTCTGACTTACCAAGAATCTGCTGGTCTCCGGCCTTGATAGTTCCTCTGTTTTTTTTTCTGGGCCTCTTTTCCTCAATATTTAGAAGATATTCCAATAAAGTCACATTGTTCTAAAAGGAAGTCGATCTTTTCTTTCAGTCTTGAAAATCAACCTCCTATTTCTGTCTTGTACGTCAAATCAATGTTTCCGGGCTTGCTTTCTAATCACCTTCTGTACACATAAATGAGATATTAGGAAAGCTTGTGTATGTATCAGTGAAATCAACCAGGAAGTTCAGCACCTAATTCTCCACCTTTATCTTTCCGAGTCTCTTTTGAGGATCCCCTAGTGCCAATTAACCTGATATAATAATCACCTGAAGGAGCCGCTTTGTGGAGGAGACTGTTCACCCTGGCAGAGCCCTGAATGACCTTTGTATTCTGCTCAGTGGAGTCCGATCCCTTCCTTTCCCTTTCACGCCCACGTTCCAACGTCCAGCAGCACCTGGTATTGATTGCTTAAGAACCAGCTCTGCAGGCTGCTGCGCTGCACTGACTCAGTGACTGCACTTATAGAGCATAAGCACTGGTTATGTGTTACCTATTTGTACAGTGTGATATCTGTGTGGCATGTGTTATCTTCCCCTGATAGCAATGCAGCTAATCCAGCTCTGTAAGGAGTTCAGGGTGATGATTCATAAACTCACAGCAAACTGAAGAGACACCCTTCCAGGGCGCAGTAAATATTTTATGCTGGTCATGTGATCCTTTACCTTCGCTTCAAGAAAACAAAAGAAAGCCTTCCCTGGGAGATGTTAAAGAGGGATTGAAATTCATTCCAATCAGTAGCTGATACTAGTGGCGTAACAATACCCTCTGGGGCCCGCTCAGGGCTGTTTTGGGGGGCAGGAGGGGTCGCAGCATGAGGGGAGAGCATGGCTACACATCGGCGGGGAGGGGGGACAGTCCCCCCCTCACCTTGGGCTCTCCCCTCAGTGCTCTCCCTCCAGCATCAATATGTGGCAACAGGCGGCAGGCAGGAACACATACCTTCATGCGTTCCACATGCCGGAGGTTCCGCTCTCTAAGTGACTGATGCTACTTCCTGTTTAAACTGGAAGTAGCATGAGGCACTTAGACATCGGACCGAGTTATGTGTTCCTGCCCGCTGCCTGCTGCCACTGATTGATGCTGGAGGGGAGCGCTGAGGGGAGAGCCCGAGGTGAGGTGGGACTGTCCCCCCTCCCCACCGATGTGTAGCCATGCTCTCCCATCATGCTGCGACCCCTCCTTCCCCCAAAATGGCCCTTAGCAGGCCCATGGGGGGAGGGGCATCCACATTTTTGCAGGGGTGCCCGGTGATTTCTAGTTACGCCCCTGGCTGATACTCTCTTTCTCATGAGAAATCTTTGCCTTTTCTGGAATAGAGCATCAGATGAGTCTGTATGGCTGATACTGTTGTGGTGAAACTCCTCCCACAGTGTGATGTCATGACCATGGTTCAGACAGTTTGCTTTCTGTGAACCTCGTTGCACTGTGGCAAATAACGACTTTTTCCAAATGCTAAGCAACCAGTATCTCCCTCTGTGCATAGAACTCTCTGTAACGAACATTCCGCATAGATCACCTGGCAGAACTGAAGATGTCACCACCAGGGATGCATTTCAGAATGTAAATCAGGGAGAGGAAAGATTTTACAATAGGCAAGGCAAACACTAACTAAACAGTTCATAAATGAATATTGTAAAAAAGAAGCAATTTTATTCACTGTTATTTTCACTACAGTTCCTCTTATCCTCTTGAGGACCACAGGCTTACACGCCCCTAGTGACCAGGCTATTTTTACAATGCTGCACACTGCAGGTTTAACAGTTTGTTGCACTGCCATACAACTTAGCACACAACTAAATCTTGACTCCTTTTCTTGCCACCAACAGAGCTTTCTGTTGGTGGCATCTGATTGCTGCTGCGATGTCATATTTTTTTTTTTAATTCATTTAAAAAGTTTTTTTTTTATTAAATTGTGTTATTTTTCTTATTTCCCTCCCTTCCTCCCTCTGAGATTCAGCACTACAATCACCTCCCATAGGAATCAGCCTATTAAGAGGGATCCGATTGTGAGCCACTCCAGGGAACAGCCACGTGACAGGGCCGTCCCCAATAAATACAGCACTGCGGTAGATCACAGCACTGTACAAAACAAATTAACAGTTTCTTTTGTGCCTTACAGCCTGCCAGCTCCGATCGCAGCTGGCAGGCTGTTTACGGAGCTGAGATCCATAACTCAGCTAATCTCCGCCCACCACTCTTGACGCCAATCAGCATTAGGTGGTCTCGGGGGAGCTACTCTGTGACCGCCCATTGGTGTAAGGTGGTTGCAGAGCAGTTAAAGCATACCTGAGCTGGAGGGCAAAAAAAGATAAAAAGATAAACTAGAAAATGAGTTGTGAGATTGTTACTTCCACATATCAGATTATATGACCAATTGAGCACTAAGAATGAGGGGTTTTTATTAGTATATTTGTAATTTATGAATAACGCACATTTTATGCAAATATATTTTTGCTTGATTACACTGATTGTATGTTTATGTAACACGGTGTGGGCATCAGTGGTGTAACAATAGGGGCTGCAGCTCCTGCACCCAGGGGGAGGTGTAGGGTTTGCAGCATGTGGGGAGAGCATGTCCACCAACATCTGCAGGGAGGGGGGGGGGACTCCACCAACATCTGCAGGGAGGGGGGGGGGGACTCCCCCCCCCACCTCAGTGCTCCCCATAAAGCATTAAATACCTAGCAGCAGTGCCGGGCAGGAACACATACCTCCATGCGTTCCACACACTGGAGGTTCCACTCTTCCACTCTCTAAGCATCTGACGCTACTTGCTGTATATCAGGAAGTAACGTGTGGCACTTATGCCTGTGTTCCTGTCCGCGCCGCTGCTGCCACCTAATAAAATACCCCCTTGAACCCCCCCCCCCTCCTAAAAAAAAAAAAAATCAAATAACAGAAAAACGAAAAATCGGAAAATTGGAAAAACGGAAATTGGCATCGTCAGAAATCAGGATTTCTGCAGAATCAGAAATGGGCAATACCAACCATCCCTACAAGGTGCAACCTATGCCTGTGCCTTAGCAGAAGGCTGCTTGAGTATGGCTTTTTTAATTCAAAGAAGAAATAGGTCTGTGCTACTGTGCACAAAATCAAAAGCACTACTTGTGTGTAAAATTAATGTGCAAACTGTCCTCTGCAATAGAGGCCAGCTTCAGGCCCGGATTTACATCACAGGAGCCTATAGGCACAGATGTCCTGGCACCCTAGACTCCACCCACTTTGAACCTACATTCCCCACCAAACTGAACCACAAGTGTGCTACCTGGCCCAGCTGTAACTTTTCCTTTACTTACTGCCCAGCATAGGTAGCACAGGTGCCCTTAAGTATTAGGAAGCCAGAAATATTAGATAGTTAGAGGGACCTCAGTATTAAGTAGTTGGAGGTGCCACTGATTGAGATCTCATCAGTGGAATGCCAAGAGCCGGGTGAGTAACTTATTTACACTCTCATCAGGACTTTGTATAGGGAAGTAGGGAGGGATGTGCTTGGGGAGGGGAGTGAGCCGCCTTTCCATCATAAGGCGCCTGTAGGCACGTGCCTACAGTGCATTATGGTAAATCCGGCCCTGGCCAGCTTACCGTGTAATGTCAGAACTGACAAGGCAGCAATCACGGCGATGAAAGGAACAGCGCTACTTAGAAACAGATTGCATCCTTAAGATTACCTGCTTGAGAGTGCAAGCCCCACTAGTGGGATAAAATACACAACAAGCATTCAAATAAAATGCACCTGTATACCATTGGAGGATGTTGGTTTCTGTAATAGCCTGCATGCAACTTATTAAGTACTCGTCCCTCCCACTGTGAAGAAGTCATCCCCCATGGGAGGGGCCCTAACACTAACTAATCCTAAATTATGCATATGCATAGCCTGGGTGCGCTACCAAGAAGAAATTCAAAATTGCGCAATCACGCTTGTCATGGGATCCACCACCTAAACATATCGTCTCACTTATCATCGTCATGTCTCTGGGTAAAACATTTGTCCAGAGAAACAATGAGGAAGCCGCCAAGCTCTCCATGTGGGTCCAAGGTTGAATTCTCTCCTTATAATAATCACAGGCTGATCATGCCTAGAGGTGACATTTAAAGGTTTTTATTCACTAAAAGGTATTCAGAGACTTGACACATTTCTTGAGGTTCCGGGAACTAGACATGGTTCTCAAGGTTCACCCTTGTTTCATCAGAGGTAAATTATAATGTATGGCTCCGCTCATACATGGGACTCAATTTACTAAAGGCAGTTCAGTAAAATAATTTAGGTCGGTAAAGTACCGCATTCGGTATTTTACACTTTTTTTCAGAATTCACTAAGATTTCTCGCATGTGTTAGATGTTTGGTAATATACCAAAAAAAAAAAATGTTTCAGTTCTCTCAGCCCCATTTGGTAGTCTTATCAGCTGTGGAGCAGGTCAGGCAGCAAGCTATCAGTCTTCTCATACAAGTCTGTGCATGAGCCATTCTATTTTCTGTCCAGTGCATCCCTGGCATGCCTTTAGATGCACATCTATGCTAACTAGAGGAAGTACTTCTATGTATCAGTATACAGATATGCACATCTAAAGGGATACAGAAAAGCCTTTTTAAATGTCTCCTTCTCCTCCTCTGCTGAAGTGAGGTAAGAAGCAGGGCTGTATGCCTCTTCCAATTGGCTGTCTGGTTCTCCCTATTGGCTGTCTGCTACATCTGTCAACTGGAAATTGTGAGTTACCGACTGGTCAGAGCTGGAGATAAATACTGAACACTTTTACTTGATTTACTTGAGGTATTTACCGCACAAGTTGGTAATTTACCTCACTAGTCTGTAATTTTACTTTTGAGTGCAGTGATAGGTTTAATGAATTGGAATTTGGCAAGGTAAGTGGTAAAATCAGCTGTTTTCTGCATTATTGAATGTGGTAATGTGAATTGAGGCCATGGTGGAGGGGAATGTGGAAGCAGACAAAAAGAGGGTCCCCAGTGGTTGGGGACAATCTGAGTAGCCTCTGGAGCGTCACAAGTAGAGTTGCTCAAATCCAAATTCGGGTGAAAGCCGGATAGTTGCTATCAGGATTTCACCCTGTTAATTACAATCACCTGTGCAGGGGGGGCGGGGGAGGTGTCAATCTTACCTAGCTGACGTCTTCTGAGGTCCGTCCCTCGGCGCCTCCCACGATGCAGTCCATGCGGCGGTCATGTGAGTACAAATACTTCCACCTTCCGGGTTAAAGGAGGAAGTGTTTGTACTCACGTGACGTGCGTGGACTGCATCGTGGGAGGCGCCGAGGGATGGACCTAAGAAGACGTCAGAGAGGTAAGCTTGACCCCCCCCCCCCCCCCCCCCCCCCCGCTCAGCCTGCATAGGTAATTGCAATTAACAGGGTGAAATCCGGATAACAACTATCCGGCTTTCACCTGAATTCGGATTTGAGCAACTCTGGTCACGAGACCTTCATCAGCTAGGTAAGTATCTAACCTTTTTATTTTGTGAAGTCCTAGGTCCTCCACCTTAATTTTCCACTGTTATTAGATTTGGATAGAGGATTATGTCATTGAATAATTTTCATGTTGGACTAAGCTGTTCCTTTGGAAAAGTCACGTGACCCAGAAAGCTGTACACAAAGTATATAACTGTCAGCAGAGTGCGAGCTTCTTCCTCTACTCAAAGCCCGCATCCGGCCAAAACATGACATGGCTATGCAACTGCCCTCTTGTTAATGGTTTGATGAGATCGCACCATTAACCCACTTCCTTGGATTACCTCCAAAGCCTGCTGTGTATGAGACTTAGGGAAGAGCCCTTTGCCATAAGAACATGATTATTGAAAAAGTCACCCCCACACACTACTGAGGTAGCATCTTTTTGGTATTAGGGGTCATAATGATGATAATGATAATACTGTCTATTGGTAGTCACAGATATGTTTTAAAAATAATTGCAGTGCAAACCAATATGTTACAATGCAGGACCACCAGCTGTTTACTGGCAGTTACTGTAACCAGTGGCTGTAGTATAATGTTGCAATGCAAAATGATGGCTGCCTGGACATCGTCTAATAAATTCCCAGTTCTCTATTGTATGAATGAACTGGCCAGTGATTGTAAAGTGCACTCAGTGAGTTATATTGTGTGTTTGTACTATGTACATGTGTATCCGGGTCAGGGCTGGGCCGAGGCAGAGGCGAGAGAGGCTCCAGCCTCAGGGCGCAGTGTAGGAGGGGTGCGCACAACTTACTCAGCTATCATTCCCCTATTGTGTTTGAAGCAACAAGAAATAAGAAAAGAGGGATACATGGCAGCGACTGCAAGTCAGATAACTAGAGATTAAGGTGTTGAGGACCCTGGGGCACCTCTTAGTCTAATAGCAATCCGTGTGTGACGGCTGGGGTGGAAGGGATGTAGGGGCGCACTTTGGTGTCTCAGGCTTTGGTGCTGGAGGACCTTGTCCCGGCTTTGATCCAGGTTATAATCTGCTATATTCAAGTCTGGCCCAGGGGCCAAATGCAGCCCACCGAGCCTGTTCAGGTGGCCCCCATAGCTCTCTACAGTTGCCTCTACAGTTGTTAATTCCATGTGGCCCACAGACAGAATCAGAATCACTTTTATTCATCAAGCACGACTGAAGCATGCCTGCAATTGTATTTGGCACATACAGGACTTAAAGTATGAAATGTAACACACTGTATTCAGTAGAGTAACACATTTACAAGTACAGCACAGTAACACAATATACACATTACACAGCAGTGCAAATACGGTAACAGTGAAAACCTAGTGGGGAGGAGGACATGGAGAGAGTTCAGGAGGTTGAAGCTGAAGGAAATAAACTGTTCCTGTGCCTTGAGGTTCTGGTGGAGATGGCCGAAACCTCTGGCCTGTGATGCCACATGCAGGGGCCATCATATGTTGTCATTCTGCCTCCTCCTTTACTCTCCGGTAGGTTATCAGCCACCACTGATTACCAACCACCACTATGCCAGCTGCAGTAACAGCCAGATGCCACTGTGCCAGTAGCACTATGCCTGCATACTGAAAGGGACATGCTAACTTTACACAGTCAATAGGTTCATTCCCATGGGTATGTTTCATTTGACAAAATAGCACAGGCATAGCGTACCTAATGGTGGTGACAATCAGCAAAAACTGTGTTTAATTTAGCTACTTCGGCCCCCTAACACTCTTAAAGGGAACCTAAACTGAGTGATCATTAGGCAGTCCCATCACCGGAACAAGGAGGAAGAGGGAAATGGCGATCTCTGGAGGTTCCCTCTACCCAGTTAAGCACTTACTTTTTTTTTTGTCCAGATAACCTCACAGGTTAACTTTATCTATATTTGTTTTGATGTTCCTGGCATTCTATGCAGTATGCTCCACATAGACATGGATATTCTCAGGGGAAAAAAACACACACACCAAAATCCCTGTCACTGTTTTAAAATATTATTATTAGTTAGGATTTGTTGTAAGTATGTCAATGAAAACTATTTGATTGATGAGCAAACATTGCACAACAGAGACACCTGCTGGCCTCTTATCGGAATACACCCTTAGGACCTGTCTCCACTCGTCTGTTTTTCCGCATGTCAGTTTTTCTTTGTGAGTTGCCTGAGGGTCCTTTCACACTGCGATGGTGCAGTATTTTGACTGCACCCCACTGCAGCCTAATGAAAGTCAATCTGGTAGTTCATATGCGTACATCAAAAAAGGGCGCCTGGAAAAAAGGGTGTGTGGTTTAATGATTTCGTCAATAACCATATTTTATCATTTCTTGTAATAAAAAATAAAACAAATCTGAAAATATTGTTTATAAAACTGAAAACGATAATGTATAGTTGTATAATATTGTGTATATCCTTTTTTATCATTTCTTAATGTACTAATAAATCTGAAAATATTGTTTATAACACTGAAAACGATAAGGGCCTGTTTCCACTACACGCAGATTGGATGCAGAATGGATGCAGAAAAACTGACTCCAGTGAATGTCTATGGGCCTGTTTCCACTAAACGAGATTTTTCTGATGCAGATTTTCCCATAGGCATTCATTGGAGTCTATAAGGGCCTGTTTCCACTACACGCAGATTGGATGCAGAATGGATGCAGAAAAACTGACTCCAATGAATGCCTATGGGAAAATCTGCATCCGAATAATCCCGTTTTGTGGAAACAGGCCCATAGGCATTCATTGGAATCAGTTTTTCTGCATCCATTCTGCATCCAATCTGCATCACATCTGCGTGTAGTGGAAACAGGCCCTAATACATGTATAATTTTGGAAAATTGTATACTTACCTTCAGGCAATTTTCCTTTCCTGGCAATACTCCATGGCAGCATAACATATGGGCAGTTCCCTTCCTACAACTGCCAGATAGGACCATTCTAACTATAAAAGTGAAGCTCCACCCATAGACAGCACTCCTCAATTCGGACGAGCTGCCAAAAAGAGGGTGGGAATGTATGCTGCCATGGAGTATTGCCAGGAAAGGAAAATTGCCTGAAGGTAAGTATACAATTTTCCAAATTCCCTGGCAACTCCATGGCAGCATAACATATGGGTATTAACTAGATAAGAAAACACGAGGGAGGGTACTTGCAGCAAACAATTCAATTTAATCACAACAAACATCAGTGATACAGCACACATTTACAAGGACTGTCCAGCGGCTAAGGAAATGACTGTCTTTCCAAAGGAGGCTGTTGACAGACATGCAGGTTCTATCCTGTAATGCTTTATAAAAGTATTTGATGACGCCCAGTTGGCGGCCTTACAGATAGTCTCTAGCGACACCTTGCCCAGGGACGCCCACGAGGCTGACATGCCTCTGGTAGAATGGGCCGACACAATTTGTGGCGGTGCCAGGTTATTTGCCTTATATGCCTTCTGGATTATACACACTATCCATCTGGCTATAGTTCTTATAGAGGCCTCTTTTCCCTTGTTTGGGCCTGAAGGTAGAACAAACAGTTTCTCCGACGTCCTAAAGTGCTCAGTCATTAATAGATAGGATTTCACTATTGACACTGGATCCAGTGGATGAATAACATCCGGGTTTTGCGGATCCTTAAAGGACGGTAATGTCCACTCTTGATTCAAATGAAAATAGGACGACACTTTTGGCCTAAAGGCCTCCACCGGATTTAAGGTTACTCGGTCTTCATAGAAACACAGGAATGGTTCTTTCCACCCTAGGGCTTGGATTTCGGACACCCTACGACCCGAGGTTATGGCTATTAGGAAGGTCGTTTTTAATGTTAAGTTGTATAAGGAACACTTGTCTGTTGGAAGGAAAGGTGAGCCAGACAAAAATTCAAGAACTAGTGGAAGGTCCCACTGCGGGAACCTAGGCCTCCTAGGTGGTCTTATCTTCAGGACAGCCTTGAAGAACTGTTTAACCAATGCGTTCGTCGACCATGGAACTCCAAGAATTGCAGATAATGCTGAGGTGTGGGACCGCAAGGTATTGTATGCAAGACCTAACTCCAAACCTTTTTGCAAAAATTGCAAGACGTTGGAAACAGTTGGTGTTAGAGGATTGAATTGGAAAAGATTGGAGAACTCTACAAACTTCCTCCAAACTTTGTTATATACTGAGATTGTTGTAGTTTTCCTTGCAGAGAGTAGCGTCTGAATAACTTCCTGAGTGCACCCCTCATCTACAAGTCTTTGCTTTTCAACCTCCAAACTGTGAGCTTCAACTTGTCTGGATTCGGATGGAAGAAGCCTTTCTGTATTAGTAAGTCCGGAATCAGAGGAAGGGGCATTGGATGATCCACTACTAGGGATTCCAGGAGCGTGTACCACGGCCTCCTCGGCCAGTTGGGCAGTACAGCCAGAATCTCCCCCCGTGAGGTCAAAACTTTCTGAAGAAATCTGAAGATGAGAGGGGTTGGGGGAAAGGCATAAGCCTTCTGAAAACACCAGTTCTGTATCAAAGCATCTGTTGCTATTGCTTCCTTCTCCGGAAAGCGTGAAAAGAAGTTCTGGAGTTTCCTGTTGGAAGTAGTCGCAAATAGGTCTATTTGAGGTAGACCCTATTTCTCTACTATGAGCTGAAAAATTTTGGGGTTGAGGGACCACTCGTTGTTGCAAATGTTCCCTCTGGACAAGGAGTCGGCCTGAGCATTCTCTATCCCTGGAATGTAAACTGCAGATAGGTGTGTTAGATTCTGTTGAGCTAGACTCATTATTGGACTCAGTTCCCTCATCAGAGAATAGCTGTGTGTCCCACCTTGTTTTTTGATGTAGCATACTGCTGCTTTGTTGTCTAGACGTAACAAAATCGCCTTTCCTGAAATCTGTGGTAAGAAAGCTTTCAAAGCCAGGTGGGCAGCTCTGAGCTCGATGATGTTCGAGACTATGTGATTCATCGGTGAACTCCATACGCCTTGAGCCACACAATCCTCCATGATGGCTCCCCAACCTAGCGCACTGGCGTCTGAAGTTATCATTACCCAAAGTGGGGGAGTTAATGTGTAACAGTTTTGAAGATTGGAACGGTCTTTCCACCAATCCAGCGTTTGACGTACTCTGTGCGGGATGAAAATCTTTACGTTCAGATGACGAGATTTCCATTGTTTCAGGAAATTGAGTTGAAACACTCTGAGGTGCCAATGTGCCCACTTGACCATGGCCAGCGTGGATGACATTAGTCCTATCACTCTCATGCATTGTCTGGCTGTTAAAGTGGAACGTTTCTGAATTAGAGTCATCCTCTGAATAATTATGTCCTGTTTTTCTGTCGGAAGAGACACTGTATCTTCTATTGTAGAGAATTGGGCCCCTAGGAAAGTCAGATTTTGTGATGGGTTTAGCTGACTTTTTTTGAAGTTTAGAATCCAGCCGAATTCGGTTAGCTTGTCTATTACTTTGTTTCGATGTTTTATCAACTGAGATCTTGATCTGGCTAGAATGAGAATATTGTCCAGATAGTGTAACAGTCTCACCCCTTCCTGCCTTAGCAAGGCGACTAGTGTAAGCAGAACTTTGGAGAACGTCCTTGGAGAAGTGGCTAGACCAAAGGGAAGACAGCAGAACTGGAGATGGATGCCTCCCACGAGAAAGCGCAAGAATCTTTGATATGAAGGAGCGACAGGAACGTGAAAATAAGCGTCTTTCAGATCGAGGGAGCACATCCAGTCTCCAGCCCTGACTGTCCTTACCACCGTCTGAAGTGATTCCATTTTGAACTTCGGTATGTCTATGAACTTGTTGAGTGACTTGAGATCTATAACAGGTCGCCAATCCTTTGTCTTTTTTAGCACCAGAAAGAGGGGAGAGTAGTAGCCCTTGTATTTCTCTTCTTCCGGGACTGCAATTGCTGCTCCGCATGAAACAAGATTCTGGATGTATTCTTGAAGAATTTCCCTTTTTAGAGGATTCCTGGGGATCCTTGTTTCCACAATCCGTGGCAAAGTCGGTATCTCTTTGAATGACCATTTGTGACCTCTTGCTACAATCTGGTTGACCCAAGAGTCTTTTACTTGCTCCGCCCAAACCGCCGTAAAGAGGGAGAGCCTTGCCCCTACCTGTACAGTTTGGGCTGGTAATCTGTCTAAAGGATTTCGTGTTATTAGACGTCGTAGAGGGGGTTCTACCCCTAACAGACTTTGTGAAGTTAGATTGAGTGCTTCTCCAATTTCTGTTGTACTGCTTTGTAGGAAGATAACTTCTGGCTTGTTTATATCTTTGGGAATTTTGTTGCTTTTGTTGATTCCATTTAAATCTCCTAAACTTCCTGTCCTGGGGTAGTAAGCCAGTTTTACCCCCGGTCACCCTTGATATGGCAGTCTCCATTTTAGGGCCGAACAGGTTTTTCCCATCGTATGGAATTCTAGACCAGGTTAATTTAGATGAAGGATCCGCCGACCAAGATTTCAACCAAAGGGTTCTCTTCCCTAATACAGAATAGAGCATAGATCTACTTGCGCTCTTTATTATGTCTAAGGAGGCTTCCCCCATAAAGTCAGCCGTCATTCTTATGTTATCCAAGGAAGCTAACAGCACATCTCTGTCTACTCCTTGCGATATCGCTTCCGCAAGATCATTTACCCAAGTTTTCAAGGCTTTTGAGACCGATGTTAGTGCAATAGCAGGTCTGGAAGCATCTGCTGAAGCCATATAGGATTTTTTAAGATCCTGGTCGAGTTGTCGGTCTTGAACGTCTCTGAAGGAAACTGCATCTTCCAGCGGTAGTGTAGTATTTTTTGCTAGTCTCGCAACTGCTGCATCCGTGACTGGACAAGCCTCCACCAATGGTTCATCCACACTAGCCAGAGGATACATTTTCTTGAGACGATTTCGAATTGAAGGTTTTTTGGTAGGCTGTGCCCATTCTTCTTCAAAAAGTTCCTTTATTTCTTCCATGATAGGAAACGAGATCCTAGATTTGTCCAGGTTTTTAAAGTATCTCTTTCTTTTGGAAGTGTCGTGTTGTTCCACATCCTCCCACTCTATGGCTTGCTTAACCTGGGTTATAAAGGAGGGTATTGTCGAGAAATCTACCACTTCATCCCAGTCTGCTGAGTCTTCCGAACTATCGTCTGATGTATCGGGCTGATTCTGGCCAATATCTGCTGAGGAGATAGAGAGATGTGATTTTTTTCCATACTGGGCCATCGCATCTTTCACAGACTGCTTGACCACATCAGATATATCCCGGCTTTCTCCAGTGATTTCTATTAAACATGTTCCACAGACCATTTTGTCAGGTAATTTCTCTTTCCCACATATCCAGCATTGGTCTTCCGTTGGTCTATTCGTTTTTTTAGTACACTTCCGACGCGGTGAAGATGGAGTTTCCGAAGAGCTAGAGGCTAATCTGGACGAATAAGTCCTTTTCCTGAACCCCACATCTGGAGAAGTAACTGACGGGCAACGTATTACAGAGCGAGGTCTTTTATCAGACTTATTATCTGCAGAGGATTTTTTATGTCTTTTGCTTGACCCATGCGAATCTTCTTTATTAAGAGCGCGCTTTGGGCTGCAAAAGAAAAGAAGAAAAGACCTCAAATCAGTATTGTCATTCCCTATCTAGGGAGTGAAAGCCTCTTACACCTACCTCCCTTACCTCTGTCTTTTTTGATCTTTTTTAGTGTGTTTCCCCATCTTGTAGGAGAGAGCAAGCTGTGGGGAAAAAAAGTATGCTTTTAGCAACTAGTGTGAGTTTACACATAGGAGGAAGCTCATAGTGTGCGGAGGACCCACCTCTCATCAGAGTTGTGACTGATGTACGGCGGAGGTTGCGTCTGCGGCGGCAAAGGAGAGTCCCAGACCCTGGGAGAATGTCCGACTGCGTCCCAGCCCGGATATTGCCGATATGGACAGCGGCGAGCAGATCTGCGTCATAAAATAGTCTTAGGACGCATCCGCCCACATCAAAGATGGCGCCCGCTGTGCATAGAGCAGTAAGCCCATATCAAAGATGGCCGCCGCGACCTTTTACCTATGCGCACATGCACAGAAGCCACCTCCAGACGCCACACCGCTTCTACACACTTTAAACCAGCGAAAATAAAGGTAATGGTGCAACTGTAACACAGCACAGCGGCGCCCCAAGTGTAGGCAATAACCTCAATGCGGGGAGCCAGGTAAATCACAATTAGTGAATATATAGATACTGGAGATCAAACCAGCACTCTTGCCCCCATCAGTTCATTTAGAACCCAGGAGCAGAGCTTCGGTCAGGAGGCTTAGAGACTGACCGGACTACCAAATAGCGGTACAGGTAAGGTTTTCTGGAAGAGCAGATATATAACAAAAAATTAAATATATATGTAAAAAGACCACCATTGAAAGGATGGAAAAAAGGAAGTCACTTATCTGGCAGCGAGGACGAAAAAAGGAGTGCTGTCTATGGGTGGAGCTTCACTTTTATGGTTAGAATGGTCCTATCTGGCAGTTGTAGGAAGGGAACTGCCCATATGTTATGCTGCCATGGAGTTGCCAGGGAATGTATAATATTGTGCATAACCTTCATTTATCTTTTCTTCATGTAATAAAATCTGAAAATATTGTTTATAACAATGAAAAAAAAATAACTGTAGTAAAACATTAGTAAAAATTACTAACATTTTACTACAACTAAACCTAACCCTACTCTCACACGGAACCCTCCCTCTACCAATCCCTAACCCTTAGACCCCCCTGGTGTTGCCTAACCCTAAGACTAGAGATGGCTCGAACCTCCGATTTTTGGTTCGCGAACCTCAAATGCGAACATCCACAAAAGGTTTGGTTTGCACAAACCTTCGCGAACCGCAATAGACTTCAATGGGGATGCAAACTTTGAAAACTAGAAACATTTATGCTGGCCACAAAAGTGATGGAAAAGATGTTTCAAGGGGTCTAACATCTGAGTTTTTGCATGGCGGAGTGGAATACACGCCAAAAGTCCCGGGGAAAAATCTGGATTTGATGCAAAGCAGCGTTTTAAGGGCAGAAATCACATTGCATGCTAAATTGGAGGCCTAAAGTGCCAATCAGGGAGTGCAATTAGAGTACTGCTTCACACTGACAGACCAAACTCACTGTGTAATGCACCGCAAACAGCTGTTTGTGTAGTGACGGCCATGCTGGACTGGTGCACACCATGGCGAGAGTGCAGGCGATATCGGTTTTCAAGCCCATATGGTTACCGGGGTGAGGCAGCTCAATGACAGAACAACAGTGACTGTCCAGCTGATCAAATTTGATCTGTTCACAATGTAGCAATGACCTTATTATCAATCTTCATGGGTCAGGTGTGCCCCCCAACCCCAACACACTCATTTAGCCAGTCATGGCTTCATTGTGATAAATTCATTGTGTGGCCTTAAAAATTCAGGAATCTGCCTGGAGTCCTGGACCCTGTTGGTGGTGGCGGAGAAGGCAGTCAAGCGGCTTGTAGGCAGAGATGCTGTGTGGGGACGACCTAGTCTTGGGGCAGGCAGTCACACAGCGTGCAGCAGAGATGCTGTGTGTGGGGACTGATTTAGTCTTCGGGCAGGCCTGACTGTGCTTTGCAGACCAGGCATCCGTGGTCAGATGGACCCTTGACCCAACGCTGTGTGCCAGAGATGTCACCACTTACCTTTCAACATCATGGTACTGTTTGGGTATCACCTTTTTTTGAGGAATAATTGCGGCCTGGTATCTTCCACTGTAGTGTGTGGCTTTGCTTTTGTGTGCTGCTTTTTCCTCAGGTGGTCATCCCATTGCAGTTTGTGCTTTGTAATCATGTGCCTTTGTAAGGTTGTTGTCCCTAAGCGGGTCATGGTCTTTCCACGGCTCAATTTTCGGTGGCAGAGAGTACAGATGGCATTGCTCTCATCTGAGGCAGACACACACAAAAATTTCCACACCGTTGAGCCCTGTGATGATGGCACTTTGGTGATGGCTGCCGATGGAGTGTTAAGTGGGGTGCCAGAATCAGAGCAGGGGGAGAAAGATATGTCACGCTTCCGTGCGGAAGCTGAGGAAGATGAGGTGTTCTGTGTTAAATAGTCTACTACGTCCTGACAATATTGGGGGTTGATGTGCATCTTCTGAACACTGTACTTTGGTCGAGGGCCGCACAAAATCATGACTGCACAACCTCGAACAGACCTGCCAGGTGGCCTGCCTCTGGCTCTGCCTCTTGTTTTGTCCATATTGGGGGGGGATGAAGTGAAAGGTATGCACTGACTTGACAATACAATGTGTGGTTACACAGGTGCAGTGAAAAGGTTGCAGTGACTGCTGGTAAAACAATGTGCGGTTACACAGGTGCAGTTAACAGGTATGCATGGACTGATATATAAAACAGCGTGCGGTCACACAGGTGCAGTGAACAGGTATGCAGTGACTGGTATTACAAATGTGCAGCTGTCACACACACAGGTACTGTGAACAGGTGCAGTAACTAGTGGTATATAACACTGTGTACGCTCACATAGGTAGGTGCACTGAACAGGTAGGTATGCAGTGATTGGTATTACAAATGTGCAGCTGTCACACACACAGGTACCGTGAACAGGTGCAGCAAGTGACTGGTATATAATATAATACTACTTGCGGTCACGTAGGTAGGTGCACTACTGAAGAGGTATGCAGGGATTGGTATTACAAATGTGCAGCTGTCACACACACAGGTACCATGAACAGGTGCAGCAACTGACTGGTATATAATATAATACTACTTGCGGTCATGTAGGTAGGTGCACTACTGAAGAGGTATGCAGGGATTGGTATTACAAATGGGCTGCTGTCACACACACAAGTAGTCACTGAATGTGCTGGGCCTGGCAGTGGCACAGTAGGAATTACCAAGCTAACAAGCCTAACAAGAGCCTAACTAAGCTTTCCCCAATGTCTACAGCAGGTTCTCTCCCTCCTCTAATTACTGCAGCCACACGAGTGAGTGAAAAGGTTGACGCTGCCTGCCTTTTATAAGGGAGGGGGGGGGGGCTCCAGGAGGGAGTGTAGCCTGATTGGCTACCCTGTGTCTACTGACTGTGATGTAGAGGGTCAAAGTTGACCCTAACGATGTAGTATAGGGGGCGGGTCGAACTCGCATATAGTTCGCGGTTCACAGCAAACGCGAACCACCGAAGTATGTGCAAATAAATTTGCGTGCAAACCGTTCGGGCCATCTCTACCTAAGACCACCCTCCCCCCAGTGGTGCCTAACCCTAAGACCCCGCCTGGTGGTGCCTAACCCTAAGACTACCCTGGTGGTGCCTAACCCTCAGACCCCCCTGATGGTGCCTAACCCTAAGACCCCCCCCTGGTGGGGCCTAATCGTAAGACCCCCCCCCAGTAGTGCCTAACCCTAAAACTCCCATATCGTTTATCAAATTATTTTTCTAATCCAGATATTTAGTTATTTGAGGAATTTTGTATTTTTCACTATTCTACTGAATATTGTTTTAGTTATGAAACCTTACGTAGATAGAAACAATAACTATAGTAAGTAGGTTTATAAATGTTATTATATTGTAAGGATGTTTGTAAACGTTATTATTCACCAGGCACCCATTGAAAACATTACTATTAACCAGGCGCCCAAATTTCTCGTTGGGCGCTCATCAAACAATATTTAACATGAGAGTCAATGGCGGTGCCCTTTTTGTCCACTAGCCTCATGCGCCCAAATTTCCTGCTTCCAGTTCATACTACCCACAGTGTGGTACTCTGCGCCAGGAGTGTCCTATCTAATGTGAGAGCATACCTATGTTGCCGTGCAGCTCTTGCTAAGTTCTGTGGCGATCTGTGGAGGACCAGAAATGATGTAAATCTATGGCGACACAGGATTTTTAAAAATGTTGGAAGTGGCGCACTTCCTGTTTGGATGTTGGCCAAAAGGGGATTACTGCATAATAACGCGGTAATCCCAGAAGCCCTGTTCTTCACGGTGCAGCCCCCAGGCAGCCAATCTGCAGTGTGAAACTAGCCTCAGGATAGCAACACACTAGGCAGAAACTTAAGCATTGTGTAAAATGCCATTGTTAATGCGCATAATGTAAGTCAATGGGCCACATGAAAAAACGCATGTTTGCATTTTGCGGTGTGCGTTTTTGAAACACAGAAGTTGCTGCATATTTTCCAAAACGCATCTAAAACGCACATAACGTATGTCAATGATGACGCAGAGGTATAACATTTTATTGCATTTTCATTGCATTGTTTTTATGCGTTTTTGTATAAAAACCAAGTTTGGTGATGTATTTCCACTTCCTGTTGACTTCCTAGTGATGAGCCAGAGAGGACATCAAAAATCTGTTTTTATAATGGCCACATTCCAAAAAATCAGAAACGCATACAAAACACACACAAATTCACAAAACCGCACTTGTGATTCATATGTTCAAAACTCAGAAAAACGCAAGCAAAATGCATGTGCGAAATGGAAACACACTCAAAACGCACTTCATTATGACAAAAAATGCAAAAGTGCATATGCAGCAAAACGCAACCTTTCACGCTACGCCTAGTGTGTTCACAGCCTCGCGGTTTTGCCTTGCTGTAAATAGTTTTTCTGCATGTGAAAAATGCATTAAAGTGTGAATTGGCCCATTGATTAACACTGGTTCTTAGTTTTGCTGTGTAGAAAATGCACAGAGAAACTGACGAGTGAGGACAGGCCCTTACTTGGACCATAGAAATATTTTTTTTATTTTTCTTTGAGGCCTCATTCACAGTGGGACGTTGTGTTGTAATCTAACGTTAAAGGCACAATGCAGCATTACAACGCAATGCAAAAAAGAGGTGGAAACGCACATTAACGATGTGTTACTGTCGCATACAGTATGTACAGGAAAGCATACAGGCAAAATATGCTTTCCTGTACCTGGTAACATGTGCGTTTAGAGGTAATGCACTGCAAGCAGTGAGTTACCATAACACTACACATTACAATGTGATGCTAACGTTACACTGTGAACGTCCCTTAGGATTAGCATTGCAGTGCGGTAATCTGCGTTATAAGAGTTATAACGCAGCTTTGCAATGTCCCACAGTGAATGAGGCCTAAAGGAGAACTGAAGTGAGAGGAATATGGAGGCTGCCATGTTTATTTCCTTTTAAACAATAGTAACAGTACTTTAACTGTGTAACGATTGTCTGGGTGTGAGGTGTGTCTGGGTGTGAGGTCCGTGGTCTCTACACTCTGGAACTAGTCTGAAGTATAACAGATTGATAATGCAAGTTCCCTAGTCTGGGTGTGAGGTCCGTGGTCTCTACACCCTGGAACTAGTCTGAAGTATAACAGATAGATAACACAAGTTCCCTAGTCTGGGTGTTAGGTCCGTGGTCTCTACACCCTGGAACTAGTCTAAGCATAAACAGAATAACAGTACAAGTAATCTGGCTCAGTGTGAATTCCCAGGTCCACCTGGTTCAAACACACTGTTGGATCTGACTAAGGTCTGAGTGCTTCCACGTAGTGTTCGCAACAGCAGACAACTTGAGACTGGCCAGCAGTAACTATATATGGAGTAGTGCTCTCCGGCACCACCCCTAATTGATCAACCAATAGTTTCCTGCTCTGGAGTCAGCTGATCGGCGTGATCAGCTGACCTCTCCTTGCCCAGTATAAGAGTTCTGCCTCTCAGCGCGCACACGCGTATTCCTAAGCCTGTGTGCACTAACAGACTCAGCCACACCAGACACACGCTGCCGCGTGCAAACTGCTGCGCTGGACGCGGAACCAGCCGCCTTACTGTTGTTACATGCGGCGGCTTTTCCGCGTTTTGCCCTGTTACCAGACACACGCTTCTGTGTGCAAACTGCCGCATTGGATGTGGAATCAGCCGCCTCCTCAGCAGCACACACGGCGGCTTTTCCGCGTTCTCTCACAGTACCCCCCCCCCCCCACACACCCCCCGAGGAGTGGACTCCGGACATCTCCTGCCCGGTTTTTCAGGATGCAAGTTATGGAACTCCCTTTTCAACTCCTCTGCGTGCATGCGACGTTCTGGCACCCAAGTTCTCTCCTCAATGCCATACCCCTTCCAGTGCACCAAATACTGCACGGAGTTCTGCACAAGCCGGGAGTCTAGAATCTTCTCAATTTCATACTCAGGTTGGTCATCAATCAACACAGGGGGGGGGGGGAGCGGAATCCACGTGCACTGCCGGCTTGAGCAAGGACACATGGAACGATCTCACACCTTGCATGCTGGTAGGGAGATCAATGGCATAAGTGACATCATTGATTTTCCTGGTCACTGGAAACGGACACACAAATTTGGGACCTAACTTGGAAGACAGTTGCTTCAGAGCCAAATGTCGTGCGGAACACAAAGACCAAGTCTCCTGGAAGGAATTCCCACTCTATGGAACGTCTCTTATCAGCCTGTTTCTTCTGACTCTGAAAAGCCCTCCTCAAATTTCTTTCTACCATTCCCCAAACCTGCTTTAAGGACTTCTGCCAATCCTCCAGGGCTGGAAACGGAGTGGCAGCCACTGGTAATGGGGTGAACTTAGGTGACCTTCCTGTCACCACCTGGAATGGGGAAAAACCTGAGGAGGAGCTTTTCAAATTGTTGTGTGCAAATTCTGCAAATGGCAGGAATTTGACCCAGTCGGTTTGAACATCTGCCACATAACACCTCAGAAACTGTTCCAGAGACTGATTGGTTCTCTCGGTCTGGCCATTGGTCTGTGGGTGGTAGCCTGATGAAAAAGATAGCTCCATGTCTAACTGATGGCAGAATGCCCTCCAAAACTTAGAAACAAATTGGACTCCCCGATCTGACACTATATTTTCCGGAATACCATGCAGCCGGAAAATATGTTGGATGAAGAGAACGGCCAACTCCTGGACTGAGGGGAGTCCTTTCAGGGGGACAAAATGGGCCATCTTGCTGAATCGATCGACTACCACCCAAATGACCATCATGCCCTCAGACCTGGGAAGTTCGCCCACAAAATCCATGAACAGATGGGTCCATGGCTCACTCGGGACTGGCAATGGTTGCAATGTCCCAACAGGTGCCTGACGGGAGGGTTTGCTCCTAGCACACACTGCACATTCTCTTACATACTCTTTGCAGTCAGTTGCCAATGACGGCCACCAGGCACATCTCGCAATGAGGTCCTGAGTTCTGGTGGCCCCGGGATGCCCAGCATTCTTGTGGGAATGGAACAACTGCAGTATTTGTAGGTGAAAAGGCAATGGTACAAACATGACCCCTTCAGGCTTCCCCTCTGGTACATCCTGTTGGAACGGACCCAACGTTTCTGTCCAGTCCCTCCAGGTCTCAGTGGCGGCCAGAACCACTTTCTGAGGGAGAATGGTTTCTGGGTCTGAGGGCTGTGCTGTCTCGGGCTCAAAACATCTGGACAAGGCATCAGCTTTGATGTTCTTACTACCAGGGGTATACGTGATTACAAATCTGAATCTCGAGAAAAATAATAACCACCGGGCCTGTCGGGGGCTAAGTCTCTTAGCGCCCTCAATGTACTCCAAATTCTTGTAGTCAATATAGACAGTAATGGTATGTTCTGCACCTTCTAGCCAATGTCGCCATTCCTCGAAGGCCAACTTAATGGCTAGAAGTTCCCTATTGCCTATCTCGTAGTTCTTCTCTGTGGGTGAAAACCTACGTGAAAAATATGCACAGGGGTGTAATCTTCCCTGCAACCCAGAACGCTGAGACAGCACAGCCCCTACCCCTACCTCTGAGACATCTACCTCCACAATAAAGGGGAAGGTGGTGTCGACATGTCTCAAAATGGGTGCAGTACAGAACAATTTCTTCAAAGTGGAGAAAGCAGCATGGGCCTCAGGGGACCAGTGATGAGTATCTGCCCCTTTCTTTGTGAGACTGGTGAGAGGTGAGATCACCGTAGTGTACCCCTTTATGAACCTCCTATAGTAGTTGGCGAACCCCAGGAACCTCTGGAGAGCCTTCAGTCCCACCGGTTGGGGCCACTCCAAAACAGCTGAAACTTTTCCAGGGTCCATAGAGAGGCCAGAGGTTGAAATTATGTACCCCAGAAAGGCAACAGAGGTCACTTCGAAAATGCATTTCTCCAGCTTAGCATACAGCATATTTTGTCTCAACTTCCGTAACACAAACTCAACATGCTTTCTGTGCTCTGAGAGGTTGGACGAGAAGATTAGTATGTCGTCTAAATATACTAAGACGAATCTGCCCAATACTTCTCTAAAGACTTCATTAATCAGCTCTTGAAAGACAGCCGAGGCATTACACAACCCGAAGGGCATCACCAGGTACTCGTAGTGCCCGTCAGGCGTGTTAAAGGCGTCTTCCATTCATCACCGTCCCTGATTCGCACAAGGTTGTAAGCACCCCTTAAATCCAGTTTCGAGAAAATCTTAGCATTGGTGACTTGAGTAAATAAATTGTCTATTAAAGGCAAAGGATAGCGATTTTTACTGTAATTTTATTTAAGCCCCGATAATCAATGCATGGACGGAGGCCTCCATCCTTCTTTTTCACAAAAAAGAACCCTGCCCCTGCTGGGGACCGAGAAGGGCGGATAAAACCTTTAGCTAAGTTCTCTCGGATGTATTCCTGCATGGCCAATTTCTCTGGTCCAGATAAGTTATAGAGATGACCTCTAGGGGGCATACAACCAGACCTGAGATCAATGGGGCAATCAAAAGGATGGTGTGGAGGAAGTTTATCTGCTGACTTGGGACAAAACACGTCCGCAAATTCTGAATACTGATCTGGCAATCCCTCCATGTGAATCTTGGTTTTACCAAAGGTTACTTTCGCTAGACACTGATGATAGCAATGGGCAGACCAGCTAGTTAGCTGACCCGTAGCCCAATTAATCTGAGGCGAGTGAATTTGTAACCATGGTATGCCAAGAATGATCATGGAGGTTGCCATTCGTAACACAAAAAATGGTAAACTTTCTTTATGCAACACCCCTATTGTGACCCCCAAGTCTGGGGTCTGGGAGAGAGGGTGGTTACTCTGCAGGGGGGAATCATCCACCGCAGTGACCCGAATCTGTTGTTTTAGTGAGATCAGAATCCCCAATTTCTTAGCAAATTCATAATCCATAAAATTAGCTGCTGATCAGAATCTATGAAGGCCTCAGTAGTTTCTGTCTTATCCTGCCAGGATATAGTACAAGGGAGAAGAAAACATTTATCATCTAGAGGTAATGACTGCGCGCCTAGGGTATTACCTCCGACTACACCTAGGCGGCAGCGTTTCCCGACTTCTTGGGACAATTCTGCACTTTATGACCCCCCTCTGCACAGTATAGACAGAACTGCTCTGTTTCTCTGCGTCTCCGTTCGACCTGAGACAATCTCGACCGACCAATCTGCATTGGTTCCGGCGGAGGTGAAGCAGGAGGAGATGGAACAGAAGGAAATGCTGCGTAGGACAAGTATCTCACATTGTTCCTACCCCGGGTTTGTCTTTGGTATCGTAAACGACGATCAATTCTGATGGCCGATGAAATGGCCTCATCGATGGATTTGGGCTCAGGATGACCCAACATCAGATCAGAAACTGCGTCTGACAACCCTGATAAGAAACAGACTAAAAGGGCGAATGAGTCCCATCTAGCTGACACTGCCCACTTTCTAAACTCTGCAGCATAGTTTTCTACCGGACCTTTGCCCTGCCGTAACGACTTGAGCTTCCACTCAGCGGTAGAGGCAATGTCCGGGTCATCGTAAATTATAGCCATTGCTTTAAAAAAATTCCTCCACCGAGGTCAGGGCCTTATCCCCCGTGGGAAGACTATATGCCCAAGTCTGGGAATCCCCTGACAATAGAGTCTTAATAAAGGTTACTCTCTGTGCTACGGTTCCTGATGAATTAGGCCTTAATTCAAAGTATGATATCACTCTGTTTCTAAAATTCCGGAAGTCAGATCTGTGACCAGAAAACTTTTCAGGTACAGACATGCGTATGTCTGTGCTAGGAGGAGATTGCACGGTATCCACAGCCGTCTGATAAACTTGTACCGTCCCAGACAAAGCATTGATTTGAGTCTGGTGACTGTCCATCACTCGGGTGTAATTTTCCACCGTAGTGGTGAGTGCATCGAGACGGCTGCGGAGTGCGTCCATTTGGGTTTGGTCTGCCGTTCTGTAACGATTGGTGTCAGCACGCAGAGAGAATCTGATTATTGGTGATCTGCAGTATCACCAAGAATGCAGATAAATACCCGATTATTGATGATCTGCAGGATCACCGATAATACAGATATATTGCTAACCTCTGGACACCTATAAGTATGTGAGTGTTTGGTGTAACAGTAGTACTTTGAGTAATGCACCTGCTGAGCAGGTGATCAGAAGCAGCAAGGAATACTGCTCTTGAGGGCCCGTTTCCACTAGCGCGAATTCGCATGCAGACAACGCATGCGGATTCGCATAGGCAATACAAGTGGATGGGACTGTTTCCACTTGTTTTCATTTGCGTTTTTCTGTGCAGGATTTTTCTGCACGGTAGACCCTGCAGAATTCGCCTGCGTGTGGAATGCAGGCGATTCGCAGGTAATGTATTTAATAGGGAAATTGCATGTGTTTTTTGCATGCGTTTTTTCCCGCGATTTCGCGTGCGATTTCGCATTGAAAGTAATGTAAATTGACACAGGCGGTGACATGGTTAAAATCGCATATACCCTGCCTTTGCGAAATCGCATGCGAAATCGCGGCAAAAAACGCATGCGGAATCGCACCCGCATGCGATTTTGTCAACGGTGATATGCGGCGATTCCGCACCGCACTAGTGGAAACGGGCCCTCAGGGCACAGGCACCTTCCAGCAGCCTCAGACTCTCCAAGGGGTGGAGTCAGGCTGGAGATAGGAAGGACCAGAGAGTGAGTGACACCTGAAGGTGGATGTCACTATCTGATCTGGAGACTATCTCTTAAGAGGAGAGATAGCTCTCGAGGTCGGGCACGCCTGGTCGGCAACACACTGACAGATAAAGTACAAAGACAGAAGGCTGATTGGGTATCCAAGGCAAGCAGGGTCTGGCAACGGAATATCAGATATGCGAGATACCGAATCAGAGATCAGAGGGATAGTCAGGAAAGCAGTAAGTCATAACAGATATCAACAATGCCTAGTCTGGGTGTGAGGTCCTTGGTCTCTACACCTTGGAACTAGTCTGATGAATAACAAATAGATAACACAAGTTCCCTAGTCTGGTGTGAGGTCCGTGGTCTCTACACTCTGGAACTAGTCTGAAGTATAACAGATTGATAATGCAAGTTCCCTAGTCTGGGTGTGAGGTCCGTGGTCTCTACACCCTGGAACTAGTCTGAAGTATAACAGATTGATAATGCAAGTTCCCTAGTCTGGGTGTGAGGTCCGTGGTCTCTACACCCTGGAACTAGTCTGAAGTATAACAGATAGATAACACAAGTTTCCTAGTCTGGGTGTGAGGTCCGTGGTCTCTACACCCTGGAATTAGTCTAAGCATAAACAGAATAACAGTACAAGTAATCTGGCTCAGTGTGAATTCCCAGGTCCACCTGGTTCAAACACACTGTTGGATCTGACTAAGGTCTGAATGCTTCCACGTAGTGTTCACAACGGCAGACAACTTGAGACTGGCCAGCAGTAACTATATATGGAGTAGTGCTCTCCGGCACCACCCCTAATTGATCAACCAATAGTATCCTGCTCTGGAGTCAGCTGATCGGCATGGTCAGCTGATCTCCCCTTGCCCAGTATAAGAGTTCTGCCTCTCAGTGCGCGCGCGCGTATTCCTAAGCCTGTGTGCACTAACAGACTCAGCCACACCAGACACACGCTGCCGCGTGCAAACCGCCGCGCTGGACGCGGAACCAGCCTCCTTACTGTTGTTACATGCGGCGGCTTTTCCGCGTTCTGCCCTGTTACCAGACGCACGCTTCCGCGTGCAAACCGCCGCATTGGACGCGGAATCAGCCGCCTCCTCAGCAGCACACGCGGCGGCTTTTCCGCGTTCTCTCACAAACTGGTTGCGGACCTCTACTGGTTGCTGAATCTACTTCCAGCATGTGGTGCAGCAGCCCTGACTGGACGTAGGTTCAACGTCCCATTAACCGAGTATGCCAGCCGTTACCGCCGATCTCGCCGCTTTGACCCCGCCACAATTCGCTCACCCTGCCGTCTCTGTGACGGCAGAGCACTGTGAGCCGGTCAGGAGCCGTTTTCATTGGCTCCTGGCCCTGTAATTACTGTAAGCCAATTCCATTGGCTTACATTGATTGACATGGTCAGGAGCCAGTGAAAGTGGCTCCTGACTGGCGCACAGCGCTCTGCCATCATAGAGATGGCAGAGAGAGCAGCCTGCGGCAGGGACAGAATGGCATGACCGGCGGATTTTAGCGGCGATTCGTCAGAAAGTAGTGTTAAACTTTTACTGTGCCAGCAGCCTCTGGTCCTTAAGGGGGCAGAGGCTGCTGGTATCGAAGTGGTTAAACTCTTCCTTCATTCTTCAGTCTGTCCATAATAAAACTGAATTTGACATCAGTCTGCTCTAATTTATTTGTTTTTATCCATTTGTTTTTATTTAAACAGGAGAATCATTTTGTGTTAATCTCTTAGCTGTTACAGAAGTATGGTCAATCAAAGTCTGTAGGAAACATTTTTCTCTAACTTTGAACCGCGCATGCGCAGGTCTCTGACGCATAGTGTGTGCGGCAGGGACTCATACAATAAGTCATCGATTCATGCCACCAGCAGAACCGAGATCGGAGCCATGAGGATGTCAGGGGACCTTGCAGCCTACGGTGGGCAGGAGGAATCCCCAGGTAAGTGCAAATTGTGTTTTAAAGGTGCTCAGTGTCCCTTCAAAGTATACCTGAGATTCAACCTTAAAAAAGAAAATATACGTACTTGCAGCTTCACCAGCCCCTTCAGGCCTGATCATGTCCTTGTCATCCTCAGTCGCCGCCTGGTTCATCTGCAACAGACCCCAGTAAGCCGACCAGTCGGGGCCAGTTGGCGCAGATGCAGTTCGGCAGCTTGTGCTCCCCCGCCACGCTCCCATGGTCAAGATCGTTCTACGCCTGCGCAATAGTACAATCACTTTTTTAGAATATAACTTGATTACAGTAGAAGTTATGGAATAGGTTTGACAGCAGTCACTGGGACGTTAACCTACAGATCAGTATAACAGCCTCATAGTTGAGTATTGTTAAACTGCATACCAGACAATTTTACAGTCCTGGCTATTTATGGCTGGATTAGTAGAATACCAGAGAACAATGAGCGCTTGTAAAGCAGATGGATCAAATAACATAGAGATTACTTGCAGCCTTCAGAAGTACTATTATTAGTTCAACTGCATAAACAACTATTACCGGGAATTTATTGACAGACACTTAACAATAAAACACAGTCAACATACCCTAAAATATGAGATACTGTAAGAAACTAGCAAGAAGTTTTGAATTGAAATGATACCATTTATTGGTTTGCTTAAAATAATAAGGGTAAGCTTGTGGCTGTGCAGCCTCCGTCAGACTCAATCCTGTTTGCTTACAAAATGTTGGAACAGACAGCTCTATACAGTACAAGCAATATCAAAAGGAATACTGATTCAAAACTTCTTGCTTTTACTGATGGCTACTACAATACTCTACTGCAAGAAACTAGATGCACAACTGATGAAGAAAGGCACATGCATAAATACTACTAGTACTATACTACTAATACTGTTATATATAAACATATTATATAGACTAATATAGACACACACTTTCACTTACGAAAGTGTAATATAATATAGAAGTATAATAAATAAACCATAAAAAATAGGACCGCTTTAGCCTTCAGGACGTAGCTCCTTTGTCCAAATATGAATGCTGGATGTAGAAGCTACATCCATGAGAAAACGGAGCCACGGGGGTTCTGTTACACATTTCCTCTTCACTTCCTGTAAAGTATGCTTACAGGAAGCCAAAAAAAAAAATTTGATTGTGGCCATCTTGTGGCCAAATAGTAAAACTACATCTACATACATTTTTATTAAAATGAATAGACATTTTTACATTTAAAGGGAACCTGTACTGAGTAAAACTATTTAAAATAAACACATGAGGTAACTTCAAATGAACATTACATAGTTACCTTGCCATCAGTTCCTCTAAGAAGCTCACCATTTTCTTCTGACAATGATCCCTTCCAGTTCTGACAACATTTTGTCAGAACTGAAATATATCAGTTGCTGTCAGTTATATATCAGTTGCTGTCAGTTATAGCTGAGAGGACAACTGGTGTGCCAGGTAATGTCCATGTTTCCCTATGGCTCAAGTGGGCGATGTTACAGTTTAACAGTGTGCTGACCAGGAAGCTGTTATGGGGTACTGGCCATTTTCAAAATGGAGGACGGAGAATTCCTTTGATCACAGTGGACAAACAGGTCGTGGGAGAGGAGAAAGAGATTGAGGAGTAGACTACATGGGAGATAAGTATGACCTGTGCATGTTTATTTTGATTTTTAATTTTCAATTCAGGTTTTCTTTAAAATTAACTGTTTACCTCCCACACACCCAAAAATATGTAAATAAAATTTTTAATTAGAAAAAAATTACAATAAAAAAAACAAAAAAACACACAGTTACCTAAGGGTCTGAACTTTTTTAATATGCATGTCAAGAGGTTAAATTACTAATATTTTTGTTTAAATTATAAGCTTGTAAATAGTGATGGACGCAAAACTGAAAAAATGCACCTTTATTTCCAAATAGAATATTGGTGCCATACAATGTGATAGGGACATAATTTAAATGGTGTAATAACCGGGACAAATGGGCAAATAAAATATGTGAGTTTTAATTATGGTAGCATGTATTATTATAAAGCTATAATGGCCGAAAACTGACAAATTATGATTTTCTTTCCATTTTTCTCTTAATATTCCCGGTAAAATGCATTTAGAATAAAATATTTCTTAGCAAAATGTACCACCCAAAGAAAGCCTGATTGGTGGCAGAAAAAGTGCTAAAGTTTTTGGTGAATGAATTGGAGGTGAAAATTGCTTGGATGCATAAGGTGATAAAACACTAAAGGCTGAAGTGGTTAAGCCACAATTGGGCTCCAAAATCAACCGCCCCTCCCTCCCAAGGCTCCTGAGCCTGCTGCCGCCCCTCCCTCAGAACTCCGGTCTCGACTTTACTGTGCTCCTTGGGTTTTATCAACAGCATAGCAACTCACCTGTCTGGGCACACTGCTCCAGTCCCAGCCCTTTCATCTTCATCCTAACACAGGCACCTCTTCTCAGTGACCCAGCGCACAATATTAGGTATTGACATGTGATGGGTCATGAAGGAGAAGCAGCCAGTGAACATGAAGATGAGGATCACAGACCGAGCAGCGCAGGTGATTTGCTATGCTTACTAAATTTTCCAAAGGAGCACAAACCAGGGAGAAACCAAGGAAGGGGGCCAGCAGTGTTCAGGGGCCTTGGGGCAGTTGATTCCTGTGCCTCTATGGTAGCGCTGGTCCTGATAAAAAGTTGTCAAAGGACATGCATTACAAAATACATTCAATTAGCTTACCTAAAAAAAACACAGGTGTCTGCATTCACCTGTGTCTGTGTGTTTGCAGTACGGCAGGAGGCACCCTGTACAACCTAGTCCCCATTAATATATGGGCCTAATGGCTAGTATTATTTATTATATTATTACAGTTTAAGCTTTTCATGCTATAATTGACCCCCCCCCCCCCCCCCACACACACACACACACACACACACACTACACACACACGCACACTACACACACACAGGCGCACACACACACACACACACACACACACACACACACACACACACACACACACACACACACTGTACACACACACACACACACACACACACACTGTACACACACACACACACTGTACACACACACACACACACACACACACACACTGTACACACACACACACACACACACACACACTGTACACACACACACACACACTGTACACACACACACACACACACACACACACACACACACACACACACACACACACACACACACACTGTACACACACACACACACTGTACACACACACACACACACACTGTACACACACACACACACACACACACTGTACACACACTGTACACACACACACACACACACACACTGTACACACACACACACACACACACACACACACACACATACACACACACACTGTACACACACACACACACACACACACACACACACTGTACACACACGCACGCACATACACACACACACACACACACACACTGTACACACACACACACTGTACACACACTGTACACACACACACACACACACACACACACACACACACACACACACACACACACTGTACACACACGCACGCACATACACACACACACACACACTGTACACACACACACACACACACTGCACACACACACACACACACACTGTACACACACACACACACTGCACACACACACACACACACACACACTGTACACACACACACACTGTACACACACACACACACACACACACATACACACACACACTGTACACACACACACACACACACACTACACACACTGTACACACACGCACGCACGCACATACACACACACACACACACACACTGTACACAGGGCCGGATTTGTACTTCTTACCGCCCAAGGCCGACTATTACCAGCCGCCCCAACCGAAACCGTATTCTACCACCTCTCTCCTCACACACCCATCCAAACATTTTTGAGCCGATGGTGTCCACTATTGGGACTAGTGCCGAGGTCTCCATGGCAACGTGAAGTGAATCAATCATGTCACACGGGGGAACTGGTCAATCAAGCGATCTACAGGTGATGGGCGTGGTGGGAGCCATCCACCACACACACATAGTCAAAAGTGGCTCACAATTGGACATTGGGTGGGGTCAGCAACACGTAAAAGTGAGTCCTGTACCCACTGCTGTCTCCAGGGTAACAGCGCTAGCCAATCAATAATTAAGAAATGGGTACTGTGAGCAGGGACGGATCAAGACCAAGCTGCGCCTGGGGCAAGGTCAGGTTTTGGCGCCTAAAGGTCAGGTTTTGGCGCCTAAATTGCCATTCATTTTGCCGCCCTTTTAAGAATTCAACAAACTGCGTCTGGGGCAAGATACCCGCTTGCCCCCCCCTAGATCCGTCCCTGACTGTGAGAGGCTGCTTCCTGTATTCTGTACTATTTGCTGGTGCTGCCCCTGGTCCTTTCATCCCCCACACCAAGTGTGTGAGACCCGGCCTTCTGTAACTGCCTGGAGCTGCTGCTATGTCATTGGACAAGGTCTTGCTTTTTGCTAGTCACACACTGTTCACAAACGTTTGGTTAACGGACTGCAGCTGCCTGTAGCACAGCACAGTAATAGTAATAGTAATAGTGCAGTTATCCTGACCACTTTCATTTGTTTGGACACTTGCAAATAATGCTCACTGTCTGCAGGCCGCCCCTTGTGTATCTGGTGCCCTAGGCCATGGCCTATGTGGCCTTGCCAGAAATCCGGCCATGACTGTACACACACACACACTGTACACACACACACACACACACACACACACACACACACACACACACACACACACACACACACACACACACACACACACACACACACTGTACACACACACACACACACACACACACACACTGTACACACACGCACGCACGCACATACACACACACACACACACACTGTACACACACACACACACACTGTACACACACACACACACACACACACACACTGTACACACACACACACACACACACACACACTGTACACACTGTACACACACGCACGCACGCACGCACATACACACACACTGTACACACACACACACTGTACACACACACACACACACACACACACACACACACACACACGCACGCACACACACACACACACACACACACACACAGCAATTTAGCAGGTCAATGCTAGAGTTTCCACTGGTTACTGAGGCTTCATTGGTAAATGGTTGAAACTTAATTCTAAAAGAGGTGGAGCTTAAATTGACACTGAAGCGAAAAACACCTTATGATATCATGAATTGTATGTGTAGTGCAGATACTTAATAGAGCATTAGTAGCAAAGAAAAGAATTTCATATCTTTATTTTCATTTTTTTTGTATAACATTGCATCATTCTCTAATATTTGCAGTTTACAAATTACACTCTGTATTTTAAATGATGAAACAGAGCAGAGATAATAAACCTTTGAACTTCCTGGCAGGGAAACCTTAAACAAACAAGAAACAGTGAGAGACAGGTTGAGATAAGTGCTTCAGAAAACAGCATTGCTCTCTTAGTCAAAGAGCTCAGAGCAGCTCTTTTGCATAGATGACAACTGACAACTGAAGTTTCTTAACTCTTCCTGTACAGGAAACAATATGAGACTCATATCTGTGCTACTATTTCTTAGCTGTACTGCACATACATTTCATTATATCATAAGTTTATTTCACTTGAGATTCCCTTTAATTTCAATTGGAAAAAGTTGATGCAATATTTCTAGTTTGCGTTCTTTCATGATATATTAAATTCCTTCTACAGGAAAACACTTTATTAGCTCGTTGACTTTCATTTCCCCTTAGTATGTTGTGATATACCCCTCATTCTATGACAAGGTGAAGGGTAGACATTAGTGCCTGGAGAGGGGCTTTCAATAAATTACAGTGTGGCATAACTAGTTGATCAACTTTTTACAGGGGATGGGACTGAATTTTTTTCAATTAATTTTCACATAAAAATTTACATTTTCACCTGATATCAATTTTTCACAAAAATGTAGTAGATTTGTTAAGATACAGTGGCTTGCAAAAGTATTCGGCCCCCTTGAAGTTTTCCACATTTTGTCAAATTACTGCCACAAACAGGAATCCATTTTATTGGAATTCCCCATGAAAGACCAATACAAAGTGGTGTACACGTGAGAAGTGGAACGAAAATCATACATCATTCCAAACATTTTTTACAAATAAATAACTGCAAAGTGGGGTGTGCATAATTATTCAGCCCCCTGAGTAAATCCTTTGTAGAACTACCTTTTGCTGCAATTACAGCTGCCAGTCTTTTAGGGTATGTCTCTACCAGCTTTGCACATCTAGAGACTGAAATCCTTGCCCATTCTTCTTTGCAAAACAGCTCCAGCTCAGTCAGATTAGATGGACAGTGTTTGTGAACAGCAGTTTTCAGATCTTACCACAGATTCTCGATTGGATTTTGATCTGGACTTTGGCTGGGCCATTCTAACACATGGATATGTATTGTTCTAAACCATTCCATTGTTGCCCTGGCTATATGTTTAGGGTCGTTGTCCTGCTGGAAGGTGAACCTCCACCCCAGTCTCAAGTCTTTTGCAGACTCCAAGAGGTTTTCTTCCAAGATTGCCCTGTATTTGGCTCCATCCATCTTCCCATCAACTCTGACCAGCTTCCCTGTCCCTGCTGAAGAGATGCACCCCCCGAGCATGATGCTGCCACCACCATATTTGACAGTGGGGATGGTGTGTTTAGAGTGATGTGCATTGTTAGTTTTCAGCCACACATAGCGTTTTGGATTTTTGCCAACAAGTTCCATTTTGGTCTCATCTGACCAGAGAGCCTTCTTCCACATGTTTGCTGTGTCCCTCACATGGCTTGTGGCAAACTGCAAACGGGACTTCTTATGCTTTTCTGTTAACAATGGCTTTCTTCTTGCCACTCTTTCATAAAGGCCAACTTTGTGCAGTGCACGACTAATAGTTGTCCTATGGACAGATTCCCCCACCTGAGCTGTAGATCTCTGAAGCTCGTCCAGAGTCCCCATGGGCCTCTTGATTGCATTTCTGATCAGCGCTCTCCTTGTTTGGCCTGTGAGTTTAGGTAGATGGCCTTGTCTTGGTAGGTTTACAGTTGTGCCATATTCCCTCCATTTTTGAATGATCGCTTGAACAGTGCTCCGTGGGATGTTCAAGGCTTTGGAAATCTTTTTGTAGCCTAAGAATGCTTTAAATTTCTCAATAACCTTATCCCTGACCTGTCTGGTGTGTTCTTTGGACTTCATGGTGTTGTTGCTCCCAATATTCTCTTAGACAACCTCTGAGGCCGTCACAGAGCAGCTGTATTTGTACTGACATTAGATTACACACAGGTGCACTCTATTTAGTCATTAGCACTCATCAGGCAATGTCTATGGGCAACTGACTGCACTCAGACCAAAAGGGGCTGAATAATTGCGCACAACCCACTTTGCATTTATTTTATTTATTTTTAAAAAATGTTTGGAATCCTGTATGATTTTCATTCCACTTCTCACGTGTACAGCACTTTGTATTGGTCTTTCATGTGAAATTTCAATAAAATTGATTCATGTTTGTGGCAGTAATGTGACAAAATGTGGAAAACTTCAAGGGGGCCGAATACTTTTGCAAGCCACTGTATATGTTTTTGTGCAAATGGAAACTGTCTTTAATTGTGCTTTGCAACAACACCAAATATTGGTACCAGAAAATGATATGTCACCCACGGTCCTAAGGACAAAGGCCTGAGCGAACCCAAATGTCTATTATACGGACTAAAACATAACTTTTACTGTGACACTTAAAAATAGTGTAATACAAAGGCCAAATTGATTTACGCACAAGAATGATTAAACACAGGATCTTACTGAGGGGTTCTTGACTGACCTACATCTAGATTTATATGGATCCTGGGCCAGATTTAAGTCAATGCCACATAGGGGGGTGGGCAGTAGTCTATACTGGAGGAAGGGGGGGGGTCATCAGGCTATCTATACAGAAGGGGGGTCATCTGGCTTTTTATACTAGAGGGAAGGCAGGGGGTTGTCATAAGGCTATCTAAACTGGAGGGGGGGGGGGGGGGGGTTATCTGGCTACCTATACTAGAGGGAAAGGTCAATGAACTACCTATACTTGAGAGGGGGAGGGTCATCTGGCTACCTATATTGAAGGGGGGCAGCTGCTGACAGTGGAATTGGGTGGTAAAGAGTACAAATCCAACCCTTTATGTATCACATATATCAGACACGGACTTCCATTGGGAGGTTTCCTGTGGCCAGCCACTGAAACACTCAAGGCAGCCATTTACACGAACCGTATGCAGGGCGTATGAATCCCAAGCTGTAGTGACATTCAAGTGTGGGGGGATCAGCCCTAAATCCCTCCAGCAAGCCAATAAACTGGTCCTTTTTATTATGTGTAGACATTATTTTTAATTGTGACAGTAAAAGTTATTTTTTGATCTGTATAGTAGACATTCGGGCACCCTCTGGGATTTAAGCACTTCCTGACCGCCCACTGCACAGGGGCGGCCGGAAAGTGGATCCCGCAAGGACCGCCGCATGCACAGAGGCGGCGGTCCTTGTAAGGGCATGGGCGGCGCAATCGCATCATTCGTGAAGCGCCGTTCGGAAGCGCCGGCGGGTTACTAGCACCCGGATCGCCGCATACAAAGTGTATAATACACTTTGTAATGTATACAAAGTGTATTATACAGGCTGCCTCCTGCCCTGGTGGTCCCAGTGTCCGAGGGACCACCAGGGCAGGCTGCAGCCACCCTAGTCTGCACCCAAGCACACTGATTTCCCCCCCCCCCCTGCCCCCTGATCGCCCACAGCACCCCTCAGGACCCCACCTGCCCACCGCCCAGACCAGTGTTTGCACCCAATCACCCCCCTAATCACCCATCAATCACTCCCTGTCACTATCTGTCAACGCTATTTTTTTTATCCCCCCCCCCCTGCCCCCTGCTCCCTCCTGATCACCCCCCCCCCCCCACCCCCCCACCCCTCAGATTCTCCCCAGACCCCCCCAAACCCCCCCTCCTGTGTACTGTATGCATTTATCCCCCCTGATCACCTGTCAATCACCTGTCAATCACCTGTCAATCACCCATCAATCACCCATCAATCACCCCCTGTCACTGCCACCCATCAATCAGCCCCTAACCTGCCCCTTGCGGGCAATCTGATCACCCACCCACACCAATAGATCGCCCGCAGATCCGACGTCCGATCACCTCCCAAGTGCAGTGTTTACATCTGTTCTCTACCCTAAACACCCACTAATTACCCACCAATCACCCATCAATCACCCCCTATCACCACCTGTCACTGTTACCCATCAGATCAGACCCTAATCTGCCCCTTGCGGGCACCCACTCACCCGCCTACATGCTCAGATTGCCCTCAGACCCCCCCTTATCAATTCGCCAGTGCAATATTTACATCTGTTCTTCCCTGTAATAACCCACTGATCACCTGTCAATCACCTGTCAATCACTCATCAATCACCCCCCGTCATTGCCACCCATCAATCACCCCCTGTCACTGCCACCCATCAATCAGCCCCTAACCTGCCCTTTGCGGGCAATCTAATCACCCACCCACACCAATAGATCGCCCGCAGATCCGACGTCCGATCACCTCCCAAGTGCAGTGTTTACATCTGTTCTCTACCCTAAACACCCACTAATTACCCATCAATCACCCCCTATCACCACCTGTCACTGTTACCCATCAGATCAGACCCTAATCTGCCCCTTGCGGGCACCCAATCACCCGCCCACATGCTCAGATTGCCTCAGACCCCCCTTATCAATTCGCCAGTGCAATATTTACATCTTTTCTTCCCTTTAATAACCCACTGATCACCTGTCAATCACCTGTCAATCATCCATCAATCACCCCCTGGCACTGCCACCCATCAATCACCCCCTGTCACTGCCACCCATCAATCAGCCCCTAACCTACCCCTTGCGGGCAATCTGATCACCCACCCACACCAATAGATCGTCCGCAGATCCGACGTCCGATCACCTCCCAAGTGCAGTGTTTACATCTGTTCTCTACCCTAAACACCCACTAATTACCCATCAATCACCCCCTGTCACTGCTACCTATCAGATTAGACCCCTATCTGCCCCTAGGGCACTCAATCACCCGCCCACACCCTCAGAACGCCCTCAGACCCCAGCCCTGATCACCTCGCCAGTGCATTGCTTGCATCTATTCCCCCCTCTAATCACACCTTGAGACACCCATCAATCACCTCCTGTCAGCCCCTAGCACACCTACCCATCAGATCAGGCCCTAATTTGCCCCGTGTGGGCTCCTGATCACTCGGCCAAACCCTCAGATCCCCCTCAGACCCCCTTCCGATCACCTCCCCAGTGCATTGATTGCATCTATTTTCCCCTCTAACCACCCCCTGAGACACCCATCAATCACCTCCTTTCACCCCCCTAGCACTCCTATCCATCAGATCAGGCCCAATACAACCTGTCATCTAAAAGGCCACCCTGCTTATGACCGGTTCCACAAAATTCGCCCACTCATAGACCACCTGTCATCAAAATTTGCAGATGCTTATACCCCTGAACAGTCATTTTGAGACATTTGGTTTCCAGACTACTCACGGTTTTGGGCCCGTAAAATGCCAGGGCAGTATAGGAACCCCACAAGTGACCCCATTTTAGAAAAAAAGACACCCCAAGGTATTCTGTTAGGTGTATGACAAGTTCATAGAAGATTTTATTTTTTGTCAAAAGTTAGCGGAAATTGATTTTTATTGTTTTTTTTTCACAAAGTGTCATTTTTCACTAACTTGTGACAAAAAATAAAATCTTCTATGAAGATAACGGAATACCTTGGGGTGTCTTCTTTCTAAAATGGGGTCACTTGTGGGAATCCTATACTGCCCTGGCATTTTAGGGGCCCTAAGCCGTGAGGAGTAGTCTAGAAAACAAATGCCTCAAAATGACCTGTGAATAGGACGTTGGGCCCCTTAGCGCACCTAGGCTGCAGAAAAGTGTCACACATGTGGTACCGCCGTACTCAGGAAAAGTAGTATAATGTGTTTGGGGTGTATTTTTACACATACCCATGCTGGGTGGGAGAAATCTCTCTGTAAATGGACAATTGTGTGTAAAAAAAATCAAACAATTGTCATTTACAGAGATATTTCTCCCACCCAGCATGGGTATGTGTAAAAATACACCCCAAAACACATTATACCAGTGCTGGTCGTAATGGGAAAATCTACGCTTACGGATCATTTCGCGTAATTTTACGCTATTACGCATTACGCAATTACGGTTACGTCGTAGGACATTATCTACGGTACATCACTGTAATTACGCGTAAACTTACGACGTTACGCGTAAGGATACCGTAAGCTACTTATTGAACTTCGCATCTCCGCGTAGCTATCGTAGCCGTATGCGTAACATTATGCTCGCATGCGGATTTTCTTTACGCGTTACAACTGAATGTACCGCGCATGCGCGCACCGGATTGCCAACGATGCGTATGTTGTAGTCGGCAAGCGTACAACCATGCGTCTCCGCTCCGCAACCACTGCGCGCGCGCATGCGTACTTTGCCTCCGTACACGTACGTACACGCGTACGTCACAAGCGGAAGTTTTGATTGGCTGATGCGTAGAGACAGGAAGTTGGCCAGAGCAGGCACCGGCAAACGCGTGGAGAGGACGCATCACAGGCATCAGACACGCAGCACTGCCATCAACCATCCACCATGCCTCCTAAGATTCCCCTCAGGATGAAAGAGATGCTAATTGAGGTAACTTAAGCAATCTATTAACAGAATGTATAGTTTTTGGCTACTGTTTCTGACTGCATTTCTCTAATCTTTATATGTCCCATCATGTAAAAGGATATCATAGGTGTTAGTGTAGTAGAGAATTGTTTTTAGTTTATCTCTGTAACTTTGCATTTGTAGCAGTACTGTTAATAGTAGAGTGAGACATATTCACTACAGTGACCTGTTTTTTCTGGTTCCAACCTGGGACAAGTGAAGGTGGGGGGTGGGCTGTGGACGGCTGGGGAGGGGGTCGCAGCGCGCCGGAAAACGGGCCTGGGGGGCGTGTGCGGCGCGCATAGTGCGGTGCGCACTATGCGCGCCGCACACGCCCCCCAGGCCTGTTTGTTTTCTGCTAAAATGTGGCCTAAATTGCGTTTGTTTTCTGCTAAAATGTGGCCTAAATTGCGTTTGTTTTCTGCTAAAATTTGGCCTAAATTGCGTTTGTTTTCTGCTAAAATGTCTATATTTGCTGCTTTGGGGTTACGGTTACGCTCCGCCCATACAATGTCATGACCACGCCCTTTTTTTGGCGCCCCGCCAAACGCACTTTGGGCCACATTTCAGCAGAAAATGAACGCACTTTGGGCTGCATTTCAGCAGAAAATAAACGCAATTTGGGCCACATTTCAGCAGAAAGTAAACGCAATTTGGGCCATATTTTAGCAGAAAACAAACTCAATTTAGGCCACATTTTAGTAGAAAACAAACGCACTTTGGGCCACATTTCAGCAGAAAATGAACGCACTTTGGGCTGCATTTCAGCAGAAAATAAACGCAATTTGGGCCACATTTCAGCAGAAAGTAAACGCAATTTGGGCCATATTTTAGCAGAAAACAAACTCAATTTAGGCCACATTTTAGCAGGGAAAAAAATCGCAATTTGGGACACATTTCAGGCAAGCATCACGCAAGGCCTTTCAGTCCGCACGTCATCCCCAATCCAACCAAAAACAGTATTGCCAGGCACAACAGCCAGTAGAGGAGAATTGAGAATCCAGGTAAGAGGTGTCTACCATATTAAGGGGGCATTCTGCCTATTTATGTGAAATCCTGTCTATTTATGTGCCTCATGACTGCTGAGTTTGTCTTGTTGGGGGCCTCATGATTGATGAATTCGTCTTGTTGAAGGCCTCACGATTTTTTGGGGGCCTCATGATTGCTGAATGTCTTGTTGGGGGCCTCATGATTTGTTGGGGGCCTCATGATTGCTGAATTTGTCTTGTTGGGGGCAACATGATTGCTGAATTTGTCTTGTTGGGGGTCTCAAGATTGCTGAATGTGTCTTGTTGGGAGCCTGATGATTTCTTGGGGGCCTCATGATTGCTACATTTGTCTTGTTGGGGGCCTCTGGGAAAAGCTGAATGATTATCCTATGAGACAATAGCATTAAACCTACATTTTTGCTTTTTAAAACGGAAAATAAAACTGTGAGGTTCTAAAAAACGAATACATTTTTCAGGAGTAGGATGAAAGAAATTGTTTATCTTCACAGTTTATTTGCAACTTGGATTTTCAATAATGTTCATGTATGAGTTAAAACGTTTGTATGAAGTTTTAAATTGCTGTTGCCACTTTGCGATAGATAAATTGACTTTTGGGTTGCAGTTTGGGCACTCGGCCTCCAAAAGTTTCGCCACCACTGTCCTAATCTAATGTCCCACATTGCTAAGTAAACGAAAATTTGTCGCCACCCATGGCCACACCCACATTCTGGTCCATGGCCGCACCCATTTTTGGGGGCGGCGCGTACGTGCGCCGCACAACATAACCCTCAGGTTTTTCGGCACACACATCTTCTCTAAAATTTGCGGCGCACCACTTCTTCCCTGCCTTTTTGCACCCCCCCCCCCTGGAAAATTTTGTGCGGACGCCCATGGCTATGAACTGGCACAAAGTCTATAGACGCCGCGGCCAGTTCATGGAATCCATTCAATTATATATTTGATGCTTGCTGTCACAGGATCTTCTCTGTCAGTCCAATCACACATGAAATGAAATGATGTAGTTATTATGGCTAGCAATGTCAGCAGTTATAGGTGGCACTAGTCATCGTTGATCCCTAGTATCTGCCCGAAGTCATAGTTGGTTGCTTCCCACAATTTTTGAAAACTGTCATTATGAATAATATTATAATCGTTTACATTATGCTGTAAGTAAGAAGATTCTTAATTAATGAAGGTATAATACAGTGGTCATTAATACTGTAATATTTCTTTTCCAGGAATTTACAAGAGGCCAGTATGACCTCACCACCCCGAGGGAGAAAAGGGACGTGGTGAGAAGGGTGCAGGGGATCCTGAGGGCCGAGTACCGGCGGGACCTCACCACCAAGCAGGTCCAAATGTTATGGAGCGACCTTAAGAGGAGGGACCAGGACTTGCTCAGGCGGGTGGTTGCCCAAATAGGATGTAAGTCAGCAAACTATTAGTTTATGTATGTCTATTTTGGGTTTTATATGCTGTATGTATTTATCCTAAAAAATAATTCCATGGGCTGAATACTATAGAGTTGTGCAGTATGTACAGTTAAAGTATATATCCGTAAGGTATTCACAGTGCAGCACTTTTCCCACATTTTGTTTTGTTAGGGGCTTATTCCAAAATGGGTTAAAACATATTATTTTGTGCTCCTGTGTGGGCATAGTGATGATATTTGTGCAATATGTACTGAGTATACTGCATTCATGCAAATAAAGTTATTAAAAAAAATGGGCCCCTAGGCTTAACATTGGTTTTTGATAACCACTGATGATCAATTAACTTATTTTTTTTTTAAGAAAAATTTGATAGGTGCTGTCGTCCATCTGGACCCTATATCCTCTCCAGGCCCTAGGCAAGTGGCTAGGTTTGCCTTGTGGATGGTCCGGCTTTGTTGCACAGCAATTTTTTTTAAAGATCTCTCCAGAGCTATTCAATCGTATTGAAGCCTAAGCTCTTGCTGGGCCACTCAAGAACATACACAGAGTTGTCTCGGAGCCACACCATTGATATCTTGACTGTGTGCCCAGGGTCGTATTCCTACTACAAGATGAACCATTGCCCCAGTCTGCGTTCCAAGTGCTCTCTTTAAAGTGATCCTTAAGCCTGTAAAAAAAAAAGAAAAAGATTTTGACTCAACTGTGGCTTCCCTGAGCCCCCTGCAGTCGATCGGTGCCCTCGCCGCCTCGCTCAGATCCTCCTGGACCCCACGGCGACCACTTCCGGTTTCGCTGTCAGGAACCGACAGGCATTGGGAACGCGAGTGATTCTTCGTGTTCCCAGCAAAAATATCGCCCCCTATGCTACTATTACGTCCCGGAGGCCGCAATAGCCGCAAAGGATCACTTTAAAGCCTATCCTAGTTTTATTTTACTGTATTGAAGAGTCATATTCTTTCATGTATAATAAATACATTAAAGGAATAAGAATATGATTTTTTGTTCTGTGTTTAGAGTAAGGTCCTTATCAAAGTTCACTTGAAAATAGAAATAAAAGTAATTGTAGTTCAAACAATAAAGTTATTACTTTTTATCCATTTTATCATATATTTTGATTAAATTGTATTATTCATTACTCCTTACTACAGCTGCAAGTGGTACCCGCACTGCCCGGCCCCGGGGATCCTCTGCACCCAGGCCTTCTTCCTCAAGAGCCTCCTCACCTGGCCCCAGCCATCATAGCCAGAGGGCTTATCTGCTTAGAGCCAGGACACCGCTTTATGGTAAAATTCTCTTACTGTATGATTAACATTGCATACTATGGAAAAGCAAGTAAATGCTATGTTATATGTATTACATTACAGGTTCTTAATTTTAGGGATGATCAATGAGATTGAAATATGTACAAGTTGATGGATTGCTGGGTTTACCTATTTTGCACATTTTTTTCTACAGTTCCTCTATCAACATATACGAGGCTGAGGGGCCAGGTGAGGAGGCTGACGAAGACGAAGAGGAGGCATGAGCAGGAAATCCGCTTACTGAAGCAGCAGATGCTTGAAATGCGTCAGCATATGGCGAATGTGGAGGAGGAGGTCCGCCAGTTGAAGGGGACAGGGGGTAGGCGGTAGGGTGGACTGAGGGGTTTTGTTGTTGTTGTTGAAGATTTTTACTGCTGGCAGGTGATGTAGCTGCTGCATGGTTTTTTGGCAGTTGGAAACAGCTGTAAACAGCTATTTTCCACAATGCAGCAAGGTTCACAGGCCTGGTGTTTCACAGCATCAGAACTTTGTGTCTCTTATACAAGCCTCATTTTTAGCTGTACAGAAGAAAACTGCCCGGGCATTTTGCCCCTGAATCCGGGCAAAGCATGATGGGATTTCTGAGGTTGTTGTTCTCGTTCTGCTGTTTTGGTTCAATTTTTTTTTTTTTTTAACATTTTGAATTTGACATTTGAAGCCTAGGGTGTGCAGCTGGGAGGGGTGATCAGGACACAGGACAGTTGGAACTGTGTCTCCTGCTCCCTGTCACCTCCTTTCAACCAAAAAGATGGCTGCCCCCATGACAAAGATGGCTGTCCCCATGAATCACAAACATTTGACTGTTCTTTTAAAACAGGGTGGGTAAGAGATTATATTACCTATCTATTCTAATTAACATAACTAATGTAACTTAATGACAGTATATTTGTTTAGGCTGAAGTTCCCCTTTAAAAAAAAAAAAAAAAAGAAAAGAAAAACTTTTCACAAAAAAATAAATTTTTTTCTTAAAAAAGGATAAGTTTCTTCTCTTTTGTTGTACGATCTCTGACACTGACACATTGTGTTGGACTAAATAATCGCAAAATAAATGCAATGACATTGTTAATACAATGCATTTCAAAAACATATATTTATGCAGAATACTTAGTTGTATGTGTCACATTGCTTGTGTGATGCAATCCCTTAATTTTGTAGATCTTCTTCTGTGTCCAACACAAAGCACCAGTGTGCAAAATAGACATTTAAAGTGTAAAGAGTATATGTAGCAATTATTCATTGCTTTTTAGTTCTCTTTTACAGCGCATGCAGGTTCAGGCTACTCTACTTTCTTCCTCCCCTCCTCTCTGTGGCACGCGTCATAGTGCACGGAACTATGATGCGATGCAGAGAGTCGGAAAATAATTCGAGGAGACAGAGACTGCGCATGCGCTGTAAGGACCCACAGACATCATTTTTCATGTTTCAGCTCTACTTTCTGTAGGAGCCATGTTTTCAATAGCATTGAGAGTGGGCATACCGGGATGGAGAGGGATTAAGAGAGGAAGTGTATACACTTCATATACACTTGGGTATACTTAAAGGGACTCCAAGATCAAATTAAACGCAAAATGTGAACTTACCCGGGCTTTGCTGTAGCCCAGTGCTGGTCTGTAGTTCCCACGACGTACCTCCGGGTCTTCTCCCAATGCCTCTTCAGAAATGGTTGGCCGGCGGATCCTGGCGACACTCGGGCCGATTGTCGGGCTCCTTCTTCCGCATACATCACGCGTAACGTCATTACGGCGTCCGGCGTCACAGTACGGCGCATGCGTGGTTTAATCGCGCATGCGCCGTACTGTCACGCCGGCCACCGTGATGACGCGAGGCGGCCGGCGTAATGACGTTACGCGTGATGTATGCGGAAGAAGGAGCCCGACACTCGGCCCGAGTGTCGCCAGGATCCGCCGGCCAACTACAGACCAACACTGGGCTACAGCAAAGCCCGGGTAAGTTCACATTTTGCGTTTAATTTGATCTTGAAGTCCCTTTAAAAACATACCCTGTGCCCCTGCTCAGTGTCCCTTTCAGGGGTTCTTTCTTTAGGGTGGGGGAGAAGAATTTGGGCCTGGTTTGCAGGCATTACAAAATACTTACCGAGCCTCCAGCGGCGTTTTGTAGCCTTCCTGAAGCTCCTAGCATGCTCCTATTGGCTTTCCGACGTACTCTGTTCACGGCAGCAGGCGTATCACTCGACTCTAGGCAGGTCAGGTAACACGCCGGCTTCCATGCAAGGAGGATTGCAGAAAGCCGCTAGGAGTTTCAGGAGGGCTGAAAGATTTTGCTGGAGGTTTCAGTGAATATTTTGGAGCAGGTTTGCGTTTTTTTCTGCTGGTGGTTCAAGTAAGCAACCGACAAGCACATGAATACGGCTTCAAGTGATCACAGCTGGTGGATATTGGGGACATATGTATATACAGTATATGTATAAATAAAATATATATATCTATATATATATATAGATATATATATATATATATATATGCATCTGATAATAAATCTCCATGCATGTATATCTGATACACATATAAATAGAGGTAGCCAGACCTCTCCATCCAGTTAAATATAGGTAGCCAGACCTAATCCCCCACCCTCCCAAGTAATTCATAGGTACCCAGACCTCTCCCATCTCCCCCCAGTAATTCATAGGTAGCCAGACCTCTCCCCTCTCCCCCCAGTAATTCATAGGTAGCCAGACCTCTCCCCTTTCCCCCCAGTAATTCATAGGTAGCCAGACCTCTCCCCTCTCCCCCCCCCCAGTGATTCATAGGTAGCCAGACCTCTACCCTCTCCCCCCAGTAATTCATAGGTACCCAGACCTCTCCCCTCTCCCCCCAGTAATTCATAGGTAGCCAGACCTCTCCCCTCTCCCCCCAGTAATCCATAGTTAACCAGACCTGAACCCCTTCCACCCTCCCCCCAGTAAATCATAGGTAACCAGACCTGAACCCCTTCCACCCTCCCCCCAGTAGTTCATAGGTAGCCAGACCTCTCCTCTTCCCCCCAGTAATCCATAGGTAACCAGACCTGAACCCCTTCCACCCTCCCCCCAGTAAATCATAGGTAACCAGACCTCTCCTCTTCCCCCCAGTAATCCATAGGTAACCAGACCTGAACCCCTTCCACCCTCCCCCCAGTAAATCATAGGTAACCAGACCTGAACCCCTTCCACCCTCCCCCCAGAAATTCATAGGTAACCAGACCTGAACCCCTTCCACCCTCCCCCCAATAATTCATAGGTAACCAGACCTGAACCCCTTCCACCCTCCCCCCAGTAGTTCATAGGTAGCCAGACCTCTCCTCTTCCCCCCAGTAATCCATAGGTAACCAGACCTGAACCCCTTCCACCCTCCCCCCAGTAAATCATAGGTAACCAGACCTGAACCCCTTCCACCCTCCCCCCAGAAATTCATAGGTAACCAGACCTGAACCCCTTCCACCCTCCCCCCAATAATTCATAGGTAACCAGACCTGAACCCCTTCCACCCTCCCCCCAGTAGTTCATAGGTAGCCAGACCTCTCCTCTTCCCCCCAGTAATCCATAGGTAACCAGACCTGAACCCCTTCCACCCTCCCCCCAGTAAATCATAGGTAACCAGACCTGAACCCCTTCCACCCTCCCCCCAGTAGTTCATAGGTAGCCAGACCTCTCCTCTTCCCCCCAGTAATCCATAGGTAACCAGACCTGAACCCCTTCCACCCTCCCCCCAATAATTCATAGGTAACCAGACCTGAACCCCTTCCACCCTGTCCCCAGTAAATCATAGGTAACCAGACCTGAACCCCTTCCACCCTCCCCCCAGTAGTTCATAGGTAGCCAGACCTCTCCTCTTCCCCCCAGTAATCCATAGGTAACCAGACCTGAACCCCTTCCACCCTCCCCCCAGTAAATCATAGGTAACCAGACCTGAACCCCTTCCACCCTCCCCCCAGAAATTCATAGGTAACCAGACCTGAACCCCTTCCACCCTCCCCCCAATAATTCATAGGTAACCAGACCTGAACCCCTTCCACCCTCCCCCCAGTAGTTCATAGGTAGCCAGACCTCTCCTCTTCCCCCCAGTAATCCATAGGTAACCAGACCTGAACCCCTTCCACCCTCCCCCCAGTAAATCATAGGTAACCAGACCTGAACCCCTTCCACCCTCCCCCCAGTAGTTCATAGGTAGCCAGACCTCTCCTCTTCCCCCCAGTAATCCATAGGTAACCAGACCTGAACCCCTTCCACCCTCCCCCCAGAAATTCATAGGTAACCAGACCTGAACCCCTTCCACCCTCCCCCCAATAATTCATAGGTAACCAGACCTGAACCCCTTCCACCCTCCCCCCAATAATTCATAGGTAACCAGACCTGAACCCCTTCCACCCTCCCCCCAGGAAATCATAGGTAACCAGACCTGAACCCCTTCCACCCTCCCCCCAGAAATTCATAGGTAACCAGACCTGAACCCCTTCCACCCTCCCCACAGTAGTTCATAGGTAGCCAGACCTCTCCTCTTCCCCCCAGTAATCCATAGGTAACCAGACCTGAACCCCTTCCACCCTCCCCCCAGAAATTCAGTTTCAGTATATTTTATTTTTTTTGGGAGTGCTCCATGACAGTGGGAACACTACTATCTATAATCAAAAGAAGGTGGTACATTATAATAAAAAGTGTGGAGTACCCTAACGGTGGGGACACCCAAGAAATTGAACAGGAACAGGTGAGTTTTTTTTTTTTTGTTTTTTTTTTTTTGTGTGGAGTGCTCCCTGACAGTGGGAACACTGCTATCTATAATCAAAAGAAGGTGGTACATTATAATAAAAAGTGTGGAGTACCCTAACGGTGGGGACACCCAAGAAATTGAACAGGAACAGGTGAGTTTTTTTTTTTTGTTTTTTTTTTTTTTGTGTGGAGTGCTCCCTGACAGTGGGAACACTGCTATCTATAATCAAAAGAAGGTGGTACATTATAATAAAAAGTGTGGAGTACCCTAACGGTGGGGACACCCAAGTAATTGAACAGGAACAGGTGAGGTTTTTTTTTTTTTTTTTTGTGTGGAGTGCTCCCTGACAGTGGGAACACTGCTATCTATAATCAAAAGAAGGTGGTACATTATAATAAAAAGTGTGGAGTACCCTAACGGTGGGGACACCCAAGAAATTGAACAGGAACAGGTGAGTTTTTTTTTTTTTTTTTTTTTTTTTTTGTGTGGAGTGCTCCCTGACAGTGGGAACACTGCTATCTATAATCAAAAGAAGGTGGTACATTATAATAAAAAGTGTGGAGTACCCTAACGGTGGGGACACCCAAGAAATTGAACAGGAACAGGTGAGTTTTTTTTTTTTTTTTTTTTTTTTTTTGTGTGGAGTGCTCCCTGACAGTGGGAACACTGCTATCTATAATCAAAAGAAGGTGGTACATTATAATAAAAAGTGTGGAGTACCCTAACGGTGGGGACACCCAAGAAATTGAACAGGAACAGGTGAGTTTTTTTTTTTTTTTTTTGTGTGGAGTGCTCCCTGACAGTGGGAACACTGCTATCTATAATCAAAAGAAGGTGGTACATTATAATAAAAAGTGTGGAGTACCCTAACGGTGGGGACACCCAAGAAATTGAACAGGAACAGGTGAGTTTTTTTTTTTTTTTTTTTTTTTTTTTTTGTGGAGTGCTCCCTGACAGTGGGAACACAGCTATCTATAATCAAGAGAAGGTGGTAAATTATTTAAAAAAGTGCGGTGCACCCTAACGGTGGGGACACCAAGAAACTGAAAAAGAAAAAGGTGAGTTTTTTTTTTTAAGTCAGCAGAAGCCTTTTTGGTGGCAGGTAGTAGGCAAAGTCCTAGCTTGTGGCCCTGAGAGGAGCAGCGGCTCAGTCATATAGTAAGTTGACCATCACCCTCAGTAAGCCAAAGCCATTTTGGTGGCAGGTAGTAGGCAAAGTCCTAGCTTGTGGCCCTGAGAGGAGCATCGGCTCAGTCATATAGTAAGTTGACCATCACCCTCAGTAAGCCCAAGCCATTTTGGTGGCAGGTAGTAGGCAAAGTCCTAGCTTGTGGCCCTGAGAGGAGCATCGGCTCAGTCATATAGTAAGTTGACCATCACCCTCAGTAAGCCCAAGCCATTTTGGTGGCAGGTAGGAGGCAAAGTCCTAGCTTGTGGCCCTGAGAGGAGCATCGGCTCAGTCATATAGTAAGTTGACCATCACCCTCAGTAAACCCAAGCCATTTTGGTGGCAGGTAGTAGGCAAAGTCCTAGCTTGTGGCCCTGAGAGGAGCAGCGGCTCAGTCATATAGTAAGTTGACCATCACCCTCAGTAAACCCAAGCCATTTTGGTGGCAGGTAGTAGGCAAAGTCCTAGCTTGTGGCCCTGAGAGGAGCATCGGCTCAGTCATATAGTAAGTTGACCATCACCCTCAGTAAACCCAAGCCATTTTGGTGGCAGGTAGTAGGCAAAGTCCTAGCTTGTGGCCCTGAGAGGAGCAGCGGCTCAGTCATATAGTAAGTTGACCATCACCCTCAGTAAGCCCAAGCCATTTTGGTGGCAGGTAGGAGGCAAAGTCACCCGAAAGGTGGAAGACCAATAAACAAAACAGCAGCAACATCAGGGACACCAGTAAACATAGCAGGACATAGCAGTGCTCCATGAAAGTAGGAACACTGAAATACTTTTGCAGCAGGAGCAGAAAAAAAATGAAATTGTGCAGTGCACTCTAACGGTGTGAGCAACGATATCAATAACATTTTTTTTTATTTTTTTATTTTTTTTTTAACCCTAGGGCTCCATAAGAGTGGGAAGACTGCTGTACCTTTGAATCAAATTGTGCAGTGCACCCTAATGTTGGGAACACAACTGAACATTAAATATTTAATGTTATCTTACAGACATATAGGTATATCAGAGGGAGTTTAAAGCGATCTCATTCAGTTTCTGTCTCTGAGGGCAGGGGCTGAGTATTCACCATCAATCCAGGACTGATTCATTTTTAAGAAGGTCAGTCTGTTCACTGAATCTGTAGACAAACAGGATCGCTTTTCAGTAACCACCCCACCTGCCGCACTGAATGCACGCTCAGAAATGACGCTGGAAGCCGGGCATGCCAGAAGTTGAAGCGCATACTGCGCCAGCTCGGGACAGGTTTCCAGTCTGGCGGACCAAAATTCCATAGGGTCCTCTGTACGCATACTGTCAGATGCACCAAGTGACCCCATGTAATCACTGACCATGCGGCTCAGCCGCTGGTGAAAACTTCCTTCTACTGTTCTTGTTGTTATTGTTGGACGCTCAGAGAAGTAAAAGTTTCTCATTGCTCCAAAAAGGTCTCCAGGAAGAATGGGTCTGCTTGGCTCAGCTACTTGCTGGGTGCGATGAGTGGGGATAGCTGTGATCTCAGACTGTGGAAAGGCCTCCTGCACATGACGTATTAGGGCCTGCTGCAGCTCCCGCATCCTCTCCTCCTGCCGGCTTGCTGGAATGAACTGACCCAGTTTCCCCTTGCATCGAGGGTCTAAAAGGGCGGCCAACCAGTAGTCATCCCTCTCCTTAATGTTTTGGATCCGGGGATCTCTGCGTAAGCATTTCAACATATGAACAGCCATGGGGAAGAGATGAGCCTGCGCCTCCAAATCATCCGGTCTGCTCAACACATCAAAATCCTCTGACTGCTGCTGCTGCTCGTCCTGCCTTCCAATGTCTACCCACCCATGAACCACAGATGCCGCACTGGCCTGCTCTCCCTCCTCACAATGGTCAGGCACCTCAAGTAAGTCCCGCGTGAAAGTAAGCTCCTCCTCCTCCTCCTCATGTGCCTGAGTTTGGGTGGCTTGGAGCAAGCTTTGTTGTTCAAGCTCATCAAGCGCATCCTCCCCAGCTGCCATCAGGCTACTCAGACTCTCGTCCAGCATGTACACGAGAGGGATCACTTCGCTGATACAGACTTGTGCCCCACTTACGAATGTTGTAGCCTGATCGAATGGGGACAAGACACGGCAGGCTTGATACATCAGCCGCCACTCTTCCTGGGTGAATCGGGCAGGTGCGCCCTGGGTGCCATGTCCTCCTCGGAGGTACTCTGCAACCGCCTTTTTCTGCTCGCACAACCTATTCAGCATGCGAAGTGTGGAGTTCCACCGTGTTGCACTGTCTGCAATGAGCCTATGGGGGGGCAGGCCATGTTTCTCCTGCAATTTAGACAGCGAATCTTTGGCATTTGAAGAATAACGTAACTTCGATACAACTCTTCTTGCATGCTGCACCACATCACTCAAACCTGGGTAGGTGCGTAAAAAGCGCTGCACCACCAGGTTGAGTATGTGGGCAAAACATGGCACATGGGGGATGTTGCCCTGATTCAGGGCGGCAATCAGATTTGCTGCGTTGTCACATACAACATGACCAGCCTGGAGTCTTCTTGGGGTCAGCCACTTCTGCACCTGTCCGTTGATAATGGCCAGGACATTTGGTGCAGTAAGTCTCTGCTGCTCAACGCTGACTAAACCCAGAACCGCCTGACAGCGTCGATGTACCACTCTGCTGTGGCCAGCCCCACGGGCACGCTTACTGGGGGCCTCAGCTGTAGCGGTTGCGACATGACTAGAGGCAAGTGTGGAACTGTTCCCCTTGACACCACGGGGCGGCGCAACCAGCTCATTGGCCGCCCCAGGACTGGAACCCTCCTGTTGACATTGGAGGGTGACCCAATGTGCCGTAAAGGACATATAACGTCCCTGGCCATGACTGCTGGTCCAGCAATCCGTCGTGAGATGTACCCTGTTGCCTACAGAATAGTCAAGGGACAGAGTCACATTATCCACAGTGTGGCGATACAGATCAGGTATTGCTGTCCTAGCAAAATAATGGCGGCTGGGGATCCGCCATTCTGGTATGCCAAACCTCAGCAGCTCGCGAATGGCTGTACCCTCCTCTACAAGACTGTAGGGCAATAACTGCTGGACCATAGCCTGTGACAGCAGCCCATTCAACCTCCGGATCCTGCTGTGATGGGAAGGCAGTGGCTTTGTCGACCTTATCGACTCAGTAATTAAGGGCTGGGTGCTGTGAGCCACTGACGAGAAACGTGCAATTGAGGTAGCTGACATGTGGCCTCTACTGCCAGACTGTGTTGCGGAGTGAAGGCAGGGGGAAGGGGTGCCGATGTCAGAACCTGAATGGGAAGAAGGATGGGGCACTGTGCGGGGTATTTTACCCATTGCTTCCTGAACAAGCTGATTTTCTCTCTTATGCTTTTTTATGTGGGAGAGTGGACCACCTGTGCCCGCTCTTGACAAGTCCTTCCCTAAACGCACTTTATGACCACAAATGTTGCATATGACAATGTGGGGATCAGATTCATCAACGGTAAAGTACTTCCAAACTGGGGCTTTCTTAGATGATTTTTTAACTGTTTTTTCAGTCTCAGGCACAACAATTTGGGAGAGGGTGCTTTCAGATGCAGGCTCAGCCTGTGGCTGCTGCCTCGTTTGAAAAAGCCTACCAGAGGAGCCACTGCTTCCACTAGGTCTCACGGTATGCTGATGCAGCCTCTGCGGCTCTGAATCATCTGAGCTGGCATCATCATGATGTTCAGGCGGGTCATAGTCCCTATCCAGATCATCGTCACTACATCCCTTATAAGAACCCAGCTCATCATCATCAGGATAATTGGGAGAAAGAAGGTTGGAAGAGCCCTCATCCTGGATGTTATGTTCTCCCATTGAGGACTGAGACTGATCGCGGGCATGGTACAAGTTGTCATCATGATCATCACCCGCCAATCCCTCATCGATAACATTCTGAGGTTCATTAAAAAAATTCTGGGCATCAGACTCTAGGTTTATGTCGGACTGCGAAAGAGCTTTGTCCACAAGGTCTGCAATATGTGCAGTATATGGAAGTGAAGGCTCATTTTGGATGTTGGTGGCAGATCTTTGAGCAGGCATGGGTGTGCTGCTGGTACTGCTGCTACTCTCCAGGGCCTGAAGATTGGGGGACTGAGAACCGC